>NC_092636.1:33759219-33815316 GCF_039555335.1 Amphiura filiformis | reverse complement strand
CCAACGAAAAGTGTACACGGCGAGTGTTCAGGGCCATAAGTATTAATCAATTGGCATTTCGTTTTTGTATTGTGTTTATTCGCCTTGATCATACGCTTCGCGCCATAATATAATAAGACCCCCTTCTGTGAAAAACTTAGAGACAGAGACCCCAAAAACATGCTATTTTAACCCATTTTTTCAAAATATTTTTTTCAAATTATTTTTAAAAACATCTAAATCAGTTATGAAAATAAGTCATTGGATTGAATCTAAATTGATTTCCTGAAAGATGTGTATTCAAAGATTGCCTGTTCAATTTTTCACATATTTGTACATAATTATGAATTTTTTGTGATAATTTTTTGAGTGGTATTTTTTACATTACCTACGAATACAATTTTTCATAGCACTATAGATATATCTTTAAAAATGGAAATCACTAATAAATGCGCAATTGATACAAGCTTTGATATGTCCAATACTGAAATGCATTGCATTCGGACATCTTTATTATTGTGTTTAGCTGCCAGAAATTCTAAATGGCACAAAGGTATAGGTTTGGTAAAAAATATGCATTACCTCCGAATACATGTTAAAAGCTGTGTCATTTCCACAAACTGAGAGAATAGTTAACAATAGTTAAGCAATAGGTGCAGGGTAATACACTCTTTATTTCTACCAAGTTTCAATAGCCTGCGTTTCAATATTTTGAGATGTCAACAATAAAAGCAAGTATTCGTAGGTAAATTTCGGTAACCGAATGTTACCTACGAATACAATTTGACATCATGATGTGATGTGATGGCCGGCTGTGCAGCACGTACCGGGATTTTATCTCCGTCAATAATTTCCGAGAAAACATGGATTCATCAGTTTTCTCAGGTTTTGACAGGATAAACCAAGTACTGAAGGCGCTGAATATCTCAAATGTGGAACCGGTGTGGTCATTAAAGCAGACCAAGAGTACAATTTTCTTGGATATTGTGTGGAAAACACCAGTAGTGAAACCGGATTTGAATGTTCGCGCTACCACAGTCACGTGTGATGACCCGCGGCAAACCCAACAACGGACAACAGGAGCGGAAAATGCCACGCCTGTCCCATTGAACGCTGCCACTGGGAATATTAAGCTAAAGAAGAAGAAATCACCGTCTACAAAGAAAAGAGATCGGAAGAGGTTCGAACTGTGGAAAGCTAGGAAACTTAACTTACAGGAAAAAAGTCAAAGTCCTCTTTCCTCATCGCACGTACCGGCTCAATCTTTTGATGGCGAGGAGATAAACTTGAAAACCCCGCTGGTGAAACCTCCCGGGGTTTCCCCAAACTCGACCAGACAGGAAAGCCCGTCAGGCGAGATTGACTCTGAGATAACACCTGATAGGCCTGATCCCCCACCGGAATTCAAGTTTGGTAAGCCGATACCCCTTGAAGCATTTACTTCTCAGACTTCTACTCTGGACCCTGAACTTTGTCGCGCTGCCCGTGAACTTGGCGACTGTCTGCAAAGGCAGTACTTGAAACTCACTGCCCCACCGCCTGAAAAATTCTGCTTTAATTTGGATTGCCTGGCCTCAGACTCACAGAGTGGTGGACGCTTGAAGAGGTGTACCAGGTGTTCCATCGCTTGGTACTGTAACCACGAATGTCGGGCTAAGCATTGGTCAATTCACCGCACTGCCTGCAAACCACCTGAAAAGTTCTCGGAAAACTCTGCAACTGGCGAGCCTATGCCAACCCCTCCGGGAGCTAAGCCTGTTAGTATACCGGACTCAAATCTCCAAGAAACTTCAGCTGCCAGCCCCTCCAAGAAACTTCAGCTGCCAGCCCCTCCTGGAACTGATATCCCGACTCCGAGTGCAGTGTACCCTGTTTCACCCTGGAAAGTGATTGTACGCGACTCCAGTTATCCTCTAGATAACTCTTGTGAGCGTGCGGTTTATGATACCAAGTTTGATCCTGAAGCGGAATACTGCCCCACCTGCCTGGAATTTGGTAAATATCTAGTTAGATTGAAGGTGATACCCGATGATATGAGAGCGTGCCCCCACTGTATGAACGAATATATTGAAACACTTCCTGACTCATATTTGGATACCGATACCGATAGTGAAGCCGATACTGTGTCAGATCTGGAATACGATTAGTTATTTTTGCTCCGCCGTTTCTGCACCTGTGCTGCCGCCATTAACTTTGACTATAGATATATCTATGACTATATTTTTGATGTACTATTCATCTTGTAACTTTGTGTGACTATTTATGTGCGAGTGTTAACTTTATGTTGTCGGGAGAGTGTTTTTGTGAACTCCCACCAACTTTACCTACTCTTCAAGGAAGAGGTGCTCCTACACAAAAGGAGGAATTTCCAATTCAAAACAAAACAAAACAAAACATGGCAGTATTGTGAAACACCGCTATTCATGCCAATGCCCATATTTGTACATAACGAAGGCCTGTATGTTTGCTATCAAATCATATGCCAATGAAAGTTACGAATTCACATATACATGCCCACCATGCAAAACTGAATACGGCTTAATTGTTGAAAAATATGTACTGAAATGGACGACGGTCTGCTCATTTGAAAGAAAAATCAGATTCGAAGAAGATTAGAAGGGGATAAATACTTGGATTTGTCAACTGTCATGTGTGCTTCATTTTAAACGTTTACCGCCCTTCTGGTTTCTGAGTAATTTGTGTCCAAATTGGTTTATTCGAAGGTAACTTTTGACGTTTTCGCTAAGTTTACCTACGAATACCATGAACAAAAACGACTTTTCTCATTGTCTCATGATCTAGACAACACAGTGGTGGACCCTAGTATAAAGCTAATTATAGTTGCCCTCAAACGAAAGGCCACAAGACGTAACTGACTACAAGATGGACTTCACAAGTCTGCAATAACGGTTTTAAGCGATTTGTGTGCAATTAAGCAAATTAAAGTCACTTTAGTACCTTTGTTTCTTACTTCAATCCTCTTTCAACCACTGTGAACCGATATTAAATATATACTGCGCCAATAAAGTATCCTTACAGTTGGAAAAATAATCACAATTTTAAAACTTAACAATATTGGGGTAAATTTGTTTTTTTAATAGATGCACGATCTAATCCTGCACATTATGACACCACATTGAATCCAATGTGACCTCAAGAAGTAAAGTTACAAGCATTTGAATAGAAAACTGGCCTATACAAGGCGCAAAAAGATTCCAACAAGCGAAACAAAGAGACAACACAGTTTCTTCAATGAAGCGTTATTGAAAGCAGTTTTTATTTCAGTTTTTTCTTCTCTGTACTTTTCAAAGCTTTCATTTTATTTGTCAGTTCTTTTGTTTCAATTTTCTTTTGTTCCTTTTGTTTTAAATTAAAGCCAAACGCATAAATTAGCCATTTACCACTCTCAAACCAGATGACTAGTCTGTGGAGTTTTGAATAGGCTAGTTTGTCACTTTTAAAACTGGACCTTCGTCTAATCAAATGCTTGTAACTTTGCTTTTCTTGAAGTCACATTGGATTCAATGTGGTGTCATAATGTGCAGGATTAGCTAGTGCATCTATTAAAAAAAAACAAATTTACCCCAATATTGTTCAGTTCGGAAATTGAGATTATTTTTCCAAGTGTAAGGATACTTTATTGGCGCAGTATACATGATAGGGTCTCAAGTATCAATAAACGCACATAAAGAAAATAATACATTCAAAGTGCTTTATAAAATGAAGATTTGATTGCGATATCCACCAAAAGTTTAATTCTTACCTACAAAATACTGAAATGTTACTTACGAATACAGCATAATACATGACATGTGTAATGAAGTGTCCCTACCAATGGAAATTAATTTTCAACAACTTTAAGCGGTACCCCCGGACAATATTATTACCCATATACGGATTCATTCAACAATTATTTATTATGTAAATTTGCTGTTTAACTACTTGTATATCAAAATGAAGTGTTCAAAATCTTGCTAAAAGCATCAAAAATGTTGATCTAAGGTAAAAGCACTTATTCATTTGGACGTACCATCTGAAAGAGATCTAAAAACTACCATTTTATTCATTCATTATCATAATAGCAAAATTTGAAACTCAATATCGAAATTGTTAAATCGCTCATGTTACCTACGAATATCCGGGTTTCTTCACCTATCATTTTATAAAGCATTAGGTGTATGCGTATAATTCCTAATATTCCTGAAAACAGATATCCCACTCGTTCTTATACAATATGTCAATTTATTCATACTCATTTGATAAATAAAATACAGAAACTGAACTTCATTTTCAAAAATAAACTAGCATAAATTGACTAAGATCATATTGATCGCGTTATAAAAATAAAAACATATTTTCTGGTTGAGCTAGCATTTTCCTGATACCCCGTGGTCTACATTACACGAAAAAAGTGTTAATGGGAATATTCTATTTGTTTTAGGTTGAGTAGTATTGCGATAGTGAAAGCATCCTAGTGGTATTCGTAGGTAACATTGAGTTTTGATGTCACATTTACTATCACACGTCCTGGATTTATTTTTCAAGATTAGTGATGGCACTTTTGGTTTCTATAAGGCCAATATGCCATCAATCAATCAATGGGCAAAAGGAAAAAATTGTGGAGATATTTTTATTTTGGACTTTTATTTTTGGCCCGTGGACACTTTTGGTTGGATTCAACCATATGTGTATGTGTGACAGTGTCCAAATTGATTTAACCAACATGATCTCTCGAGGATAAGTTCAAAATAAAACGAACCATTTTGTCTTGACGTGAACTGATCATACACAAGTTCAAAATTAAGTTACACTAGACCAAAGCTGTAAGTGTCCAAACAATTACCAATTTCCGAATATAGATAAATGCAGCGAAGTCAACAATTATACAATAACACTTTTTTTTATGTTACCCTATTATTTGATCATAAGCTTACCGTTTTATAAAAGTAGTTTTTATCCTGGCTAATCTTGTATCATCACCTGTCTCTCCGACACGTCCTGTTGTATGTACGCAATCAGATGGCCTTTAAAAATTCGCGCGAATTTTTAAAGTCCATTCAGTTGATTCAGCTGGTTCTGACGTCTTGTTGGATATTCCATTCAGTCACAGAGGGGATTCAATTTCACAGCTAGATCCGATGACGAACTGCGCATGCCAACATTTGGCGTAAACACATGCAACGCCACCACTAAATTTACACAAATTATTGATGTCTCTGATTATTTTTCATGTACACCTACCTCTTTAAAAATGACTCCAACCGGTTGAGCTGAGAAAAATATTATTACGCCAAGACTGTTCGGTCCCTCACGTGATATAAGTCACACTATGCTTAAAGGGCTTTATGTATCAATCCGCAAAAGAAACAACATAATAGTTTTTTTTCCCTTCTATATAGCCTACATATCGCAGACACAAAGATGTGTGATGTACGGTGATGTGACCGTGCATATTTAAAAAAAAGTAAGATAAATACCGCATAGTAAGATCAAACCATGGGTTGAATGAATTATTGGATTGATGATCAATAACACAATACCTGATACAGTAGCATGGCAGATCATTAAATACACTGAAATCGTCTGCGATTATTACTAGCTTCCCCCAGTGGCTCAGTGTTAGTTCAATCGCTTCTCACCCGAAGGTCACAAGTTCGAATCCATGTAATGCTGTAATTTTTTTCTTTCTTTTTCCTCCTTTATTTCTTTTTCTTAGCTCCGTTACTTCAATTGAGGTAGACCGCATTCTTTTAAATTATAAAACAAAACAAGTGTGCACGGGTTTAATTCTTTTGTTTGTTTTCTAATCAAGAGATGTTGCGTTTCCTTTTATTTTCTTCTATGGAGTAAATGTAAGATATTAGTTGGTCATGCTGGTGAAAACAATAATTCACACATTTCCAATTTACCTTTTTGACAGTTACAGTGATGAATAGTGAACTTAAACAGGGCCAAAAATATGGTTTTAAGATTTTAAAGTGACCAGTGACTACTAATCTAAAACCCTAACCATACGTATACCCCATTTTAACCCCAAATCAAAATTCTTAATTATAGGCCTATACCTAAAGACTTCTCCAAACGTACCCCTTGAATCGGCTGCCGAATTTGACACCTTACTTACTACCCCAGGCTGCTTGGTTATTGGATAGCAATGTTAACGCTTGCTCTACAGAGTCTTAATGACTGAAATTCTATCGTGATCGCCCGGTAATGAAAGGAGGAGGCCTTTTTTATTTTGTTGTTCTGAGAGGTAAGCCCCTCTATCACTACCCCCTTTGGCCTGCCAGTCCGACCCCCATATAAGACACCATCTGCTGGGGGAGGCAAATCAAAAGTTCAAGTGCTCAAGGCTCAAACGAAAGTCTATTCCTAGTTCCTGATCCTTGCGTTGTCAGAAAAAAGTCCCGATTAGGCTACGTTTGTTGAAACTAGTCAAAACATCGGTCAAAGTTGTCCTTTCGGGTTGGAGGGAGGGAGAGGGTCAGCTTCCTAACGAACGGAATTTCTATTTCGTTATAGGACGTCATCGATCTTTTGGGTTGTTCCCTTAGACATTCCTAAATAAGATTATGATCTTTTACATCTCATATTAGTCAATGGTAATCATTTTGATGCTTTGATGTCTGCAATTAACTTTTTCGAAAATACAAATGCTATTATTTTGTTTGTCAAGGTAGGGCTGCGGTTATTATAAAAAACAAACAAAAACAAAACAATCTGATCATGCGTTTGCAATCAACGACTGTTAATCATTCAATAAAAGTGTTTAGACCCGATATTTAAAATCTATTTTACCAAATGATTGACAGGTATTATTAATATGGCGAACTATGAAGTCAATTTATAATATTTATAAAGTTTATTCGCACCCAGGATAAACTAAATGTTGTTGCATTTTATAAACCTCTATTTATCAGCAATGGCACACTCTGCAAACAAAATAACGGGGACATCTGGAATATATCGATTTATTTGCAATTTGATAGAATATGAGTATATAACATAGGACCTACAATGTAGTCCTTGTCATTTCTTTGCTTGGACCATATGTAGACCAACCAAAAATTAGTTAAATTAGGGTAAATTGGGGTAAATGGAACGGTGGGGTAAATGGAACGCTGAGAATACAATTCCCTCAATCAAGAAAAAAATTGGGCAACATCATACCGACTGTTCCATTTACCCCAACGCCATACGTTCTGCTTTCGTTTCATACCCCAAGCGTGGGTTTACTCGGTATTTGAGTGGAAGAAAATCTCAAATGTTGTCACTGACCTTGAAGTGGTGCTACGGTTCAGTGAACATTACTAATTTAAGGGTATTGATTCCTAAATATTTGAATGTTGTGCTGAGAGTTGTCTTACAATATTGGCAATATGTTTGTTTTCTACAATAACATAAATGGTTTAAACAATAAAATAGCAGATTTTAATGATGAAATTATGCAAATTAATATGCTAATTAGCTAATTAATTAGTTTGGTGTTCCATTTACCCCACAACAGATCCACTTGGGGTAAATGGAACACGGTTGACTGACTTCAATTATATATAACATGTTAATATTTTTTTACTAATTGGTTTAATTATTATGAAATTAATTACTACAAATAATTAATTCATGGTAGATTAGGCCTCCTATTGATTTTTTAAAAATCTGAAAATCATTTTTTTCTGTTATGTACCGAGAAAAAGTGTTTTTTTACGTGGTATTTGACCATGTTTATAAAAAAACATGAAAACAAAATTATTTTTGTTAACCTTTTGTTTAGTCACAAAATATATGTTAAATAAAATATTCTGATGTCTTTTCAATGTAAATAATAGCTATGAATTTAGGCTCCTTGCAAGTAATGCCCCTTGTTCCAATTACCCAACCCACTGTTCCATTTACCCCAATTTGTTGGGGTAACTGGAACACCATGACCATGCATGTATTTGTACCGATACAAGAAGCAAAGCCATAAAATGGGAGTTTATCTGTTAAAACAAGTTGTAAAAACATATTATCTACTTATTGAAACAAACAAAAATCATATATGGATACCCTCCTGACCACAGAAAGTGATTTATTGCTTAAGCGTTCCATTTACCCCAATTTACCCTATACCTACAAGTTTTGGGAAACATTGTGAGAATTTCTTCGAAACAAAGCTATTAATATACATGTAGCAATAACAATCCGACTTAAACCCGTATGATTAAAAGCCTTGAGTCATCTTTAGAAGCCGCAGAGCAGCATGATTGGAAGGTAAGTGTTCATCGTTTAATTTTAATCATAATATGAAATCATTTTAGTAACAACGGCCAAGGGTACTTTTCTGCCAATGTCATTGGCGATGGACACGGGGGACACGTTTGTCTCGGTCCCAGCCGGTTTGTGTTCCTCCGTCACGCGTCACTAAACAAACCAGTGACGAAGGAGCACAAATCGGCTGGGACCGAGACTAGGGACACGTCCCCTCCTAAATTTTTCACGAGGTGACCGTCGCGTTGCCTATCCCCTAAAAATTATACAGAAAAAATAAAGCAATTCTGTGGCTATAATAGTCTGAAATTAATATTTTTCTGGTCATTTTAAAATATTTCCACACAAAAATCATGTTAAACGACAAAAAATAACTGCTACTGATGCTGGGCTGCCAGCAATTATCTGTTTTTTAACTGAATTTTCCTGTTTAAATTTTGCAAAATTGTCACGTTTTTTTTTTGTACAGAATTTTCCTGCTTTTTACATAATGTCAGTTTATTTACAGAATAATTATTTCTGTTTATTTACAGCATTCTTGCTGTTATAAACTGGAGAAACAAAGAACAGAGAAACGGACCATCCTTAAAAACAACAATAGGCTAAACAAGGGCTAAAATGTATTTTTTTTACGGAATATTTGTTCAAGCTTTTTTTAAAATATTCATTGATGTATATCCCTTTTCCACATAAAATTTTCTTCGGGTGATGAATAGCAAAACGATTATTTCATGTAAGAGCAAACAAATGCTGTAATCAATAGATGGCGAAATCTATCTTCAGTAGGTAAAACAATTTCAGAAGATACTATGGTAAACTTTATTTTTGGTATGACAAATTCTATCGTCCGTAGAAACATGATTTCTGCTCGTGAATAGGAAACATAATGCTCTCAGTACATATACCGGTATGCATGTTTTCTTGAGTAGATAACAAAACGAATCTTCAGTGGATTGCATGTTATCTTGAGTATATAACAAAATGGATCTTCAGTGGATATAATAGATTTTAAACGATATTTTCAGTAGATGGTATAGGTCGATCGCTATCTCCAGTAGATTGCAAATGCTATTTTCAATTCAATACATGTATAACTAAAAGGCTATCTTCAGAGGATCGCAATGTTATTTCCAACACATTTATTCAGTGGCATAAATGCTATCTTCAGTAGATAGCAAATGTCATCTTCAGTAGAAAACACACGTTATCTTCAGTATAGCAAATGCTATCTTCAGTAGATAGCAAAAGATCTCTTCAGAAGATAGCAAACACTATCTCCAGTATAAAAAAGGTAAAGGTAAAGGAGTCGATCCTGTATAAACAGTGATCGGAGTGCCCATCTCTCTTTCATTGGTGATTGAGCCAGACTCCTCCATGTATAATGTTGCTATAGGGGGATCGCTACACCTCCTCTACAGCGAGTCTGTTACCTTCCCAGCATTTAAGAATGCCGGTACCCATTTAAACACCTGGGTGGAGAGGAGTAATCGAGATAAAGTGCCTTACTCAAGGGCACAACACGATGGCGTCGCCGGGGCTCGAACCCGCAACCTTTCGATTATGAGTCAGTGCCCGTTCGATTATGAGTCAGTGCCCGTCAGTGCCCGTTCCGCTAGGCCACCGTGCTCCCTGATCTCCAGTATATAACAAATGAAGTCTTCATTAATAGATGATTGTTCTATTTTCAATGTAGAAAGTCTATATCTTTAGAAGATAGTTAGCATTCATGAAAAATTATAATTTTTAATTCTCTAATGTTACATTTTTCGATTTGCCATAATCACCGTGATAGAATAGTCACTGAAAATGGTTCTTGCAGAATTCATTTAACCCATAGCATTTTCTTCACCGCTCTGCCGTTTAGACAATTTTAGTCCCGATAGAATTGTCCCTGCGTATTGTGTGTGTCATTGTTATTAAAAATTTAGGAAGAATTCTTCGGCTTCGGGCACTTATATCCTCTTGGAATGGCTATAAAGAACATTAATTTATTATTCTATTACAGTCCACCTAATACCGATGTGAAAAATGTGACGAATGGTGAATACATTCATTTTCATTTTGGTATTTAAAATATCGATGTATAACCCTTGGCGTGGTTTCAGATAACAAAATTAGTCAAATCTTTATCTTGTATATTTTGAAATTGTTATGTTATTTGAAGAGCCAAGGAAAATCTACGTATTACTAAATATAGTATTGTTATTATTAAACTAAGTATATGTACCCGGTTTTATAATAGGCCTTAACAGTTGAGATGGTTTTTTTACAATTCACATATTTTCGTCATCAGTTTTCAACGTACCTTTATGTACTTTCACATAACGCTATAAACTAGAGTTTACTTAAAATAGTATATATTACTTGTCCTCTAAGATTGAGTTATTCAATGTTTTTGATGTACCATATATGATTGATTACAATTAAAATATTAGCTGTATTTCGATTGTACAATGAACCTGGAATTTCCCAAGACAAAAGGGAGAAAGAAAACAAAACCTTGACATGATCAAATATGTCTCGATAACAACAAACGATCATAAAGAGAAAAGCACCTTGCTTGATCAAACATTGCATTTATTATAGTGTAATCAGCCTGAAATTCGACAAGAGATTTAGTGTTAGTCGACAGTGCGCCACCTTGATTCAATTACAGAAGTTTAAAAAAGAAATGGGAGGTTCAAAGGGCCAGACTCCGTAACAAAGCTATCTCGACATTACTCAAATACGTCCCCGGGACATGGTGTTGTGTGACGAACGAACGTAGTGACGAAATACGCATAGACAATTGTGAATACCATCATTTTTAGAGTCATCAGGTAATGTCAAATGCATGTTTTATTGGTCATTAACTAAACACGGGACTAAACACGTATTGTACTACCAATGTTTTGCAGAACAAGGTGCTCTTGTCTGAATTTTAACAGCATCTTAAAGTGAACGCAATAACGTCACTGATCCCAGCGTCAGATTTTCTTTGAATTTGAATTTGTTGTCCGGGATCTGATTCGTAATGATGGTATACAGTTAGTGGTTTCGATGCCATTGAGCATGTTGAGTTCGAGATGGAGAGGAGTGGCCGAACACTGGCTGGTATCAGATTGGAGTTGGTAGCATCTTGGTGTCTTGGATGAAATTATTAGGGACGCTTGAAATCCGGACTTACGTGTAAAGCTAAGGTAAGCAGCAGGTCGTGGAAAACAATGCGGCACACTGAATAGTAATGCTATAAACTCCTCTGCGAAATGAAATATTCTTTCAAAATATTTTGCATGGAATATGTTTGACGAGTATTCACTTATAAATTGTTAAATAACATCTTTATTAACATAACGTTGAATCCATGATACAAATTATGACTATTGTTTAAGATAACATATTTACATTTCACACGCTTATGTTTTAATACAAATTGACTAGTTGATTTTTCTAGCAATGTTCCAATTATTATATAAAAATAAATTCTTGAGCAATATTACTTAACGTATTAAAATCAACATATTGGAATCATTCACTCATTATAAATCTATTGTTTCTGCTTTACGGAAATAATAATCTCCCGAATAACCTATAATAACTGATAAGCATGTTATAATTATAAATTTGCCAATGACCGATGCACTATATTTGAACTCGGCTTTTTGAAGTGAGTTACTTAGTGGCACAACACGTTAATTCATGTATGATTCACGCCCAAAACCATTGTCACACTCAGGAACGAGTTCATACAGAAATACTCTCCTATAGACATCTGCTGGTTGCTCCATAGAGATACCATTACCGATGATATCCCATTTTCACGATTAACATGATACGACGTGGGCAAACAATTGAACCTCTTTTGTGCAAAATGTCATCCGTGAATCATTTGAACCATTTAACAATGATTTTAAAACAAATTTGTTTATTTTAAACACTTTGAAAATATGAAATACCGCATTAGTATGTCCAGGTGCTTGATATTATAATGAACGGGACCAGTATATCAAAATTTGTATCAAAGATGGCCAATTGTCCATCCCCTGGCCTTAAAACGCATCTTTACCAATTAACTCCAAAAATCCGACCCATCTGTAACACCTCAATGCCCAGAGGGTACCTTGCGATGAATATGGTATTCATACACCTCCAAACATTGGTGGTTTTACTTAAGGGTTTACATTATATTGATACTAGAAGATAATTATCGCAATATTTGGGACATTCCCTAAGGGTGACATTGGTTACCGAGGCTTAATCACCATTCCACTTGTTAAATTCTGCATAATTGGTCAAAATCGAAGCAACACCAACATTTGCAAAGCAAAATACGATATTAGCATTTTCTACCAGTCACAACCCATCACCACCACCACATATCAATGAAGAAACATGGTATAAAAGAAGATATTAGTTTTAATTAATAAAATAAGTACAACTCATCTTTCTGCTTGAAAAAAAATTAAAATTATCATCTAGTTTTTCATTTTGGACATCTCTGGGTAAATTTTTGAGATGACATAGTGAATCATACATATGGGTGACTGGATTCGCAAATGACACCTAAGACGATATAGCTGGCTCAATTATGCGAGATAACGGAGCACTTTATGGGCGAGTTCGCGCTCAGCGTAGAAAGTGGGTCACGGTTTGAGGCGAGAAATTAAAACAAAAGATTTTAGTTATGGTGTCGTGGGTGACAGAAGCTTATGGATATGATGCGTAGTGAATATTAATTTCTGCAATATTGTTGCTCAATAAAATTTGAAAATTGCAGAATTGACTTGTTGGCATATTGGCGGCAAAATGATTGTGCGGTGAAGTTTTCAAATGTTGCTAAGCACAACAGCTATTGTAAACAATTGTAATTATTGCTATGCAAATGTTGATATGTTAATAACTGGTGATTTCTCGACGAAGAATGCTAATGATGATAGAACATCGTTAAACTGTATGTTGTAATGTGCAATAATGACGAACTGTTGAAATTAATAGGGAAGTTGAGGTCAGAAGATGAAATGGGTAAATAACAATTATCATTAAATGACAAAGTCCTTGATTTTCAAATTAGTTCTGTACTCTATCAGTCAAGTTATTGGCGTTACTTTTGATATTCAGTGAAGTACATGTATTATTAAGTGTCTTTTTCCAAGAAATTCTATACTATAGCTTGAATTCGAACATCTTCGGTATTTTATCTTCTTCCTGAGTTCTTCCCGTCTCCGTCTTCCTCTCACTTCCTCTTCTTCCTCCACCTTCTCAATATTCTCATCTTCTACCAACCACCTCCACCTTTTGCTCATATCCTATATCCTCCCATCTCTATGACCATTGGGCTATTCCCGTTGAAATCCATACACCCCCTACGGAAGACATGACCTTAATCTTCCACCCAGGGAGTGTGAATGTTAAATGGGGTTGTCTGAATGGGTAGCTCCATTTGAAATCTACACCCCCTGTGTGGGAGCGGGTGTGGGAGACGGTCATTTCTTCCATAGGGGTGTATGGATTTCAACTGGATCAGCCCATTTTCCTTATCAACCAGTTTGAATTATAATTCACGTCTATGCCACACTTATTCATGTCCTTTGTGTCAATCATAATATAATCTTCGATCTGAATACTATTTACTGTAATTTGCTTGTCATTTATCGAATTTACACAAGCAGCCTAAATCTACAACACGTTTTGCTATTATCTTCACCTTCTTTATCAGCGGTAGGAATATGCAAATATTTCAGTAGTTTTAGTTTCAAAAACGCTTCAGTATAGCATATTTGAAGCCTGTCGAAATTAACGATTTCACTACACATCACAATAATTGATGGATATTTCAGAATCAGAACGTAAATTCAAAATGATGTAAAATTGCAAACATTTTTATGAGAGTAAAATGCAAGTGTCGAATATATTATTTATTCGCTAGCTTGGTACAAAAATAACGTCGGCATCCGGTCGAAAGTCGCAATAATCATGATAATTGTGTTATCTTAACTATTAATTTGACTAAGGTACGTGCATGAAGGTCCAAAGAGCAAATGGTGTAGAATAAGTTGGCAGCCGATATATTCCCATAAGACTGTGTTTATAAGACACTGTATTCTAGTCACAGGATTCTGCCCTGATGAAACTCTATACTTAACGACAATAATTTTGATTTGTTCATATATTGTGTTTGAAATGGGGCTACTGTGTTTGTTCGTATGTTTGATAGCAAACCATATATTGCACCATAGAGTTGGCACGCTGTATAATATAAGGAAACACTGTTTACTTTTCTTGTTTAATTGTGAAAAATTGTTCTTAAACGTGATTGACGTGACAGTTTGCACCTTAAATGATTCAATAGTATACTGGCTAAATATTGGCATGATCTTATTTCTAAATGAAGACCTGAGCGCAAGAAGACCGTAAGTAGTCAACTTAGCCCATCAACATGTATACACTAAAGTTACGTATAGTTTCTTAGGGTTTTATAATGTTTAATACATGTGCCAGGGTGAAAACATCATGAAAGGTTGTGAAAGATTTGTTTTGACCCCTGAACATGTATAAAACATTACCAAACTATATACGAAACTATACGCAACTTGAGTTTATACATGTTGAGGGGCCAAGTGGGCTTACGGTCTTCTTGCGCTCAGGTCTTCAAATATCATTGACAGATATAGGACAATCTTGCATAATCAAAATAATGTTGCACCAGAGAACATTAGATATGTCAGTGAGGGTGTCACATTTGGCTCTGCACGTTTACAAAACTGAATTTAACTGCGTGTCTAACAATGTTCACCCAATATTTTGTTCTTTTTCTTCAAATAGTTGTGTTTAAATTCGTGCATCTACAGAGTCCCTTTGACAACCGTTTTAAATTTTTGAAGATCTTAATTTTCTGTATGTATTGTGTGTGTTTTAAACAGGGAATTGGCATGAATTGCATTGTACTCGCGTTCATCTAGACGGCCTTGTAATTCAGTGGGGAAACTAACGTTGTTGTTTTATTAATCAATATTTTAAGAAAAATTAGGTGACAATATCGGGATTTCTCCAACATTTTTGTATTACCTACCATACTGTGAATCTGAGGGGAAATTATGTTTGCGTCAGGCTTGGCACAGGAGCTTATAGACCTATTCTGTTTTTCAATTTATAGTCCCTTATAATAAATGTAACTTTAACATACCTGGGAAAAATAAAAATACAATTCTAATGTCACACTGTTCACATCTCAAAGCTAGACCCGCAGCTTAAACCCGGTGCCAAAACTATAGGAAAAACTGGCCAATTGCGTCCCGCGGCAAATTAATCCGTACAACTTACAAAACGTTAGATCCCTCAGTAGGCCTACTTAATCGTGTTGACATAAATGTAAAAACGGTGCCAATCTTAGGCAAAATTGGCCAATTACTGCAAAATTACCTTCAGCAAGCACATTTCCGAAATGATTAAGTTCATAGCCGCACAACATTATGTCCAAAGTTGGCAATAGTGCCAAAATTCGGCATTCCGCGCTAAAAGAAATATTTCTATCGCACAAATTAACTGCTGAAGTAATATTCCTTTTTATACTTCTTTTGAATACGTCTAAAACTACATATTATAGGCTCTAAAACAGTGTAAATTTCATAATTTTGCACAAAATGCACAAGTTCGGCACACATGCCCAAATTCGGCGGCGAATGTTTACCACATTGCAAAAATGTTAAAACTCGTCAACACCAAGTTAGCACATTTGAATCGAGAAAATAAGTCTTTCTGTTCCGAACGGTTTTCGTTGTGAAATGTCGTTTGTTCGAACACGCTTTTCCGTGTGTGCGTGGAGAGGGTATAAATCTGAAAGGTTTTTTATTTGTCCGAAAGGTAGTTTGTCCGAAGGGTCGTTTGTCCGATAATGCCGGTTATTTCTCCGAATGGTTATTATTGCGAAAGATTATTTCCCCGAAAAAAATCGTTACTCCAAAAGGTTTTATTTTTATTTACTTCGGAGGTGTATTAGATAATAGTATACGAGTGGCAGAAACTCTTCTGAATAATATTTTCAGGGAAATTACCGTTCGGAGCAAATATAATTCGGAACAAAACCACTTCGGAACAGACCTGCACCCATTGAGTCGTAGGCCTACATATACATCCGCAACAACACGGCACAGGAGCTCATAATTTCGGATGGAAAGGATGGCCTGATCAAATGAATTAATACGAGAGGGTGAAGCCTATACCTTTAAATACTATTACTGGTATGTTGAAAAGAATAGATGATATGGTTTCACAATAATTGACATTTTCATTTCTTATTTTAATGGTGACTGCAAAACGATCCTTTGTGCCATGATCTATGTAATGGCGCTACATGTATAAACCAGCGCGAATACCCGATTATGTGTCAAAATCACGCAAAATTGTTTGGAATTACACGAACACCGGCACTAACATTGCTCAGTTTCACCAGGTATCGATATAAACACAACAACTTGCCTAGTAAATATAGGTGAAAGGTATACCATTCAGTATAATAGCAATACTCTTTTTAGATATAGTAAGTTTTAACTTACTATTTAAAAAGAGTCTTAAAAGACTATTAAGATCCGGGTTGAGAGGAGCGGAGCAGCAAAATTTGCTGTCCCTCCAAAATCCAACCTGTCTATGGCAAGCGAAAGGTGCAAACAGGGTTTTCGATAATTTTTTTTGCGGAGATCACACACAATCCCGGATACAATCTTGGCTTATCGAATAGAACCAAATAAAACAGGTCGTTCAAGGAAATCTTCAATTGGTGTGTTTTTGTTTTCGATTGAAAACCTAGGTTTTTTGAAAAACCAAAATTTCCTAATTAGGTCTTGGTTCGTGATCGAAAAACCAAGATGTTTACTTATAAATCGAACAACTGGAGTTTCGATCGTAAAATCAGGATTTTCAATCAAAGAAGCGGGCGAAGAACCAGCGTCTTTCGTTGGCAAATCTTGGTTTTTCAATTGAAAAAACAGTATCTTCCAATTCTAAATCTTGTTCTTTTAGATTCAAAATCTCGGTTTTTTAATTATGCGAATTATTGCACATTTCGCTTGCCATACCTGCCTGTCAGCCTAAACTCCGGGCTAAACTTCCTGCCCTGGATGTCTAAATATTACCCTGAATTCACCATGTTCACGTAGAAAGAACACTTGCATGGTTTGGGTGTTACTCACCTCTATTAAAGCTATTGTAGATCCATGGAGAAATTTGATATCATCTTCAACGCTGGTATGTTTGTGTTCTTTGCACGCGATCCAGAGTCGATTTAATAAAATTCAAGTTTAGGGGCAAATAACGCGTTTCACAGGTTTCTATAACACCCTTCGAAAACTGTCAAAAATCAAGGATCAAAAGGTTTTAAAACTGACGTTTATTAACACTCACAATTTTTTTAAACTGTTAAACACGTTTTAGGTTTTCAAGTACAACTTTATAATGTGGAGCATGTATGTGATTTTAAACCTTGTTCTCCGATAAAAGAGTGTTTATATAAACCTCCTTCCAACATGATGAGCTAATTATTCGCC
The DNA here is from genome assembly GCF_039555335.1 of Amphiura filiformis. Lineage (NCBI taxonomy): Eukaryota > Metazoa > Echinodermata > Ophiuroidea > Amphilepidida > Amphiuridae > Amphiura > Amphiura filiformis. The sequence goes on along the minus strand of NC_092636.1, from coordinate 33,797,569 downwards.
TTTTTACCAAAACAAATTTGGGCTACTTGTACCAGCTTGGAACGAACGCAATCTACAAATTAAACATTTTCAAAAGCTGTTTGTGCGTAGGTTCATCACTATTTTATGCTGATTTCTAACATCAGACCAGGAGGGTGAAAGTGCATATAGGAACAATGCCAAAAACTACGTCACGCCGGTCACGCTATTGTTCGACTTAAGGGGCGCAACACTAAATAAGCGTCCCATAGGATAACGTGTGATTTTGGCCTACTTCGAGCGCCATTCCTGGCGTCCCTGCAATACTTGGCAAAATAAATTTGGTATCAAATTAAAGCTCTGTTTCTGTAGATTCCAAAACTTTTGTCGGCATATATCGATGACCGTTGACTTTTTTCGCTATTTCGCGGTGCAAAAATATGGCCTAAAATATACTAAATTCACCACTCACATTTCAAAATCGGAAGTTGTCTTCATCCGCCACAGAGAATTGCTTTTGAGATAAAATGTCCGGTTTTTTCTGCATGTTATCATTGAAGACACTTGTCGAATTCATATGAGCTGATATTGAGTGATTTAAAGTGAACATGTCGGTAGATATGGTCGCTACAATCTCATACTCACTATGGACTATATTAGCCGAATTTCGTTCTTACATAAAATGCGTAGTGATTTAGTGTTGCGCCCCTTAAACTACATCATTCGCCATTTTGTAAATATTAACGCATGATCGTTGCTTTGAAGTTTCCACCGGATAGTCTGTGGATAGCGCAAGAGCCTGCTTTGACCATGCGCTACAACATGGGTATCATGAAGAAGTTTACGATTGATTCTTAGATGTTTCAAAATTACCGTCATATTGCATAGATTCATCAAAGAATGGTTTGAAGTACTAACCTTATTTAGTAATTTTAAAAATCGGGAGAATTTTACAAAATCAATGTTTTTACCTGTCGGTATTACAACTCGTGAAACACATTAGTGATGTGCCTGGGTGACCTAATCTACTAACCTTTAACGTTTCCTCTATGAACTCTAACCCTCCTGCAATATGGCGCCTATTGTCTAGAGTTAAACTACATCTTTCGGTGTGTTACGTAATACTACGATGCCTATCCCATTATATCGATCCCTGATCAGACTCTGCGAATCCCATATACATTATATTTAAACATATAAATTTTAACATGAATTGATATATCATATAGCACATTTTGAATAAAAAATACGCAAAATTACTACGAGCGTTACATCTTCGGTTTATTGCTTATGGTTTGCAGTAAAAACTTATGGTTACGCCATGGTGGCGCACACCGACACCGCCTGGCTAATAATTATTTGGTGCAGAAGGGACACTAAAATGAATACACGGGATCGATACACGTGAATTGCTATGCACGATTTTGATATCAGACGAAAATCTTCTGATACCGGGTTAGAAAATGATGAATATCTCCCGTCATGATTTTTTTCTCAAGAAACCAGATTTGGTCTCATAAACTTGGAAATACGTGTTGAACAGATATGATAGTCGCTAGAATGCGCTTTGAAAATTGGCCGTGCGCTTTGAACTCAAAATTTGACCATTTTATATTGCGTTGGTCCTGTTATGGACTACAGCGTGCAGCGTGTAGTACAGCTGCACTCACTGTAGGCAGTATAAAAGTCGATGACCATTGACCTCAATGGGGTATACAAGCTTAATCACGCACAACCAAGATCGATTACCCGGCTATTGTGAGTAGCCTTAGTTATGTCCCTCGACTAATTATTAGTTTAAAAGAGCTTTAAAGGTTTGAACCAAATGGCTAATCGTGGCTGTGGATTTAACCTACCATGGCGATTCCTGCCATGAAGATATAGGGTCGATGACACTGTGTGGCGGTTATTCTAAATTAAAGCAGATTAAACAAACTTATTTTGCTACAATCAACATAAACTCGTCAACAAAGGTTTGGGAAGTTTTTTCAAGCATATCATGATATATCTCAAATTATTTGTGCTATGTTGAGATCGTGTTGCATAGACTGTCTCTAAAAATAATGTTAATGTTAAAACCTTGGGTAACCTTATAACGACATTGAAATGTAATATTGATAACAAGAGACTAGAGAAGTTTAGTTGCAAGACCAGGTTGAAAATAAACCGGGCACCCCAGCCCGCCATGGCTTTAAAAAATCAAGGCCACAAGCCCGGCAGAGCTGTAGCCGGAGACTTCCATAGTAAAGGCTAATGGAGTTCAAATCCAAAAGAGCCCCACAGGGCAAGAAAACAACGCGGATCGCGTCTTCCAATGGCATAGAATATGTTCACTTTTAATACAATTGCAAATGAGTCGCTAATGACAACTAATATTTAAACGTTGTTAGCACATCTGACGCTAGTAGTAACAGATAAATGTTTTTAAGCTAAGGTGGTCTGATATGACTCGTGTGTAAATTACAATAAATCTGACACCCCAGCCCGTCAGGAATTGCAAAATATCTAGGGGCTGAGGCCGGAGACTTCCATAGTAAAGACTTACAACTAATAGAGTTCAAATATAGAAGAGCCCCGCAGAGCAAGAAAGCATGGTAAATCGCGTCTTCTAATGGCTAATATTTTCACTTTTAACACAATTGCAAATGAGTCGCCAATGACAGCTAATAACGATATTAGCACATGTGACGCTAGCAGTAACAGTTAATGTTTTTAAGCCCTGACGGTCTGAGGTGACTCCTGTCAAAATTAAAACAACTCTGACACCCCAGTCCGTCAGTAATTGCGCAATATCTAGGGGCTGAGGCCAGAGACTTCTATAGTAAAGACTTACAACTAATGGAGTTCAAATAGGGCCAGAAATAGGGCCAGAAATCAGGGCCAGAAATCATGGCGTCTTCGAATGGCTACTAATTTTACTTTTAGCAAATGAGGTGCTAATGACCACTAATAACGGCATTAGAACATCTGACGCTAACAGATGATATTAGCGCTAATAGTGCCCATGGTGCTATCATACGCTACTAGCGCTAATGACCGCTAATAACGTCATTAGTACATCTACGCTAACATGCGATATTAGCGCTAATAGCGTTTTTTGTTGCTTTCATACGCTATGCGTTGCTAATGTCGCCAATATCCATAGAGGTATCATACTAAAGAAATGCTAATAGCGTCATTAGCAACATCGCGCTAATCGTGCAATAAGCCAATACCGCGCCTTCCTCGACTGAGCTAGCCTGGCTGTTATATTTTGACATTACAATTGTAGTTCAAATGTACTTGCATTGTTACATTGTTATGCAAAAACAAGATAGATTAAAAAAAAGAACGTTACAATCAAATGTACTCACGTGTATTACATTGTTTTGCAAAAACAAGAAATATTTAAAAAAAAATAAAACAATAACGCCCAACGTGGGGCTCGAACCCACGACCCTGGGATTAAGAGTCCCATGCTCTACCGACTGAGCTAGCCGGGCTGTTACATATTGTTCTTACAATTGTAGTTCAGATGTACTTGCATGTATTACATTGTTTTGCAAATAAAAATAAAAAAATAAAATAGTAACGCCCAACGTGGGGCTCGAACCAACGACCCTGGGATTAAGAGTATAATGCTCTACCGACTGAGCTAGCCGGGCTGTTATTTATTGACGTTACAATAATGTAGTTCAAATGTACTTGCATGTATTACATTGTTTTGCCAATAAGATAAATAAAAAATAAAACACTAACGCCCAACGTGGGGCTCGAACCCACGACCCTGGGATTAAGAGTCCCATGCTCTACCGACTGAGCTAGCCGGGCTGTTACATCTTGACTTTACAATTGTAGTTCAAATGTACTTGCATGTATTACATAGTTTTGCAAATAAGATAAATAAAATAATAACGCCCAACGTGGGGCTCGAACCCACGACCCTGGGATTAAGAGTCCCATGCTCTACCGACTGAGCTAGCCGGGCTGTTACATATTGACTTGACAATTGTAGATCAAATGTACTTGCATGTATTAAATTGTTTTGCAAATAAGATAAATAAAATAATAACGCCCAAGGTGGGGCTCGAACCCACGACCCTGGTATTAAGAGTCCCATGCTCTACCGACTGAGCTAGCCGGGCTGTTACATATTGACGTTATAATTGTAGTTCAAATGTACTTGCATGTATTACATTGTTTTGCGAATAAGAAAAATAAAATAATAATGCCCAACGTGGGGCTCGAACCCACGACCCTGGGATTAAGAGTCCCATGCTCTACCGACTGAGCTAGCCGGGCTGTTACATATTGATCTTACAATTGTAGTTCAGATGTACTTGCATGTATTACATTGTTTTGCAAATAAAAAAATAAAATAAAATAGTAACGCCCAACGTGGGGCTCAAACCAACGACCCTGGGATTAAGAGTATAATGCTCTACCGACTGAGCTAGCCGGGCTGTTATATATTGACGTTACAATAATGTAGTTCAAAATGTACTTGTATGTATTACATTGTTTTGCCAATAAGATAAATAAAAAAATAAAACACTAACGCCCAACATGGGGCTCGAACCCACGACCCTGGGATTAAGAGTCCCATGCTCTACCGACTGAGCTAGCCGGCTGTTACATATTGACGTTACAATTGTAGTTCAAATGTACTTGCATGTATTACATTGTTTTGCAAATAAGATAAATAACATAATAACGCCCAACGTGGGGCTCGAACCACTACCCTGGGATTAAGAGTCCCATGCTCTACCGACTGAGCAAGCCGGGCTGTTACATATTGACGTGACAATTGTAGTTCAAATGTACTTGCATGTATTAAATTGTTTTGGAAATAAGATAAATAAAATTATAAAACAATAACGCCCAACGTGGGGCTCGAACCCACGACCCTGGGATTAAGAGTCCCATGCTCTACCGACTGAGCTAGCCGGGCTGTTACATATTGACGTTACAATTGTAGTTCAAATGTACTTGCATGTATTACATTGTTTTGCAAATAAGATAAATAAAATAATAACGCCCAACGTGGGCTCGAACCCACGACCCTGGGATTAAGAGTCCCATGCTCTACCGACTGAGCTAGCCAGGCTGTTAGATATTGACGTGACGATTGTAGTTCAAATGTACTTGCATGTATTACATTGTTTTGCAAATAAGATAAATAAAACAATAAAATAATGACGCCCAACGTGGGGCTCAAACCCACGACCCTGGGATTAAGAGTCCCATGCTCTACCGACTGAGCTAGCCGGGCTGTTACATATTGATCTTACAGTTGTCGTTCAGATGTACTTGCATGTATTACATTGTTTTGCAAATAAAAAAATAAAATAAAATAGTAACGCCCAACGTGGGGCTCAAACCAACGACCCTGGGATTAAGAGTATAATGCTCTACCGACTGAGCTAGCCGGGCTGTTATATATTGACGTTACAATAATGTAGTTCAAATGTGACCCCTCAGCACAACTGAGCCCTGAAGTCGCCAATCATCATTTTTGAGATATTCGACCAAAATATTCTGCTTGAAATTAGCTTTAAAATAATGTATATCATGTCTATAGTACTTGACATTTAAGTAGTGAAAAATCAATAAAACAGGCAATAAATCCTTTGTTTCCTGTTGTTTATTGTTAAGTTCGATGGAGCATATCTCAATAGTGGCACTGCCGACATCCGGACTCAGTTGTGGAGGATGGTCACAAATGTACTTGTATGTATTACATTGTTTTGCCAATAAGATAAATAAAAAAATAAAACACTAACGCCCAACGTGGGGCTCGAACCCACGACCCTGGGATTAAGAGTCCCATGCTCTACCGACTGAGCTAGCCGGGCTGTTACAGATTGACGTTACAATTGTAGTTCAAATGTACTTGCATGTGTTACATTGTTTTGCAAATAAGATAAATAAAATAATAACGCCCAACGTGGGGCTCGAACCACGACCCTGGGATTAAGAGTCCCATGCTCTACCGACTGAGCAAGCCGGGCTGTTACATATTGACGTGACAATTGTAGTTTAAATCTACTTGCATGTATTAAATTGTTTTGCAAATAAGATAAATAAAATTATAAAATGATAACGCCCAACGTGGGGCTCGAACCCACGACCCTGGGATTAAGAGTCCCATGCTCTACCGACTGAGCTAGCCGGGCTGTTACATATTGACGTTACAATTGTAGTTCAAATGTACTTGCATGTATTACATTGTTTTGCAAATAAGATAAATAAAATAATAACGCCCAACGTGGGGCTCGAACCCACGACCCTGGGATTAAGAGTCCCATGCTCTACCGACTGAGCTAGCCGGGCTGTTACATATTGACGTGACGATTGTAGTTCAAATGTACTTGCATGTATTACATTGTTTTGCAAATAAGATAAATAAAATAACAACGCCCAACGTGGGGCTCGAACCCACGACCCTGGGATTAAGAGTCCCATGCTCTACCGACTGAGCTAGCCGGGCTGTTACATATTGACGTGACAATTGTAGTTCTAATTTCTAATGTACTTGCATGTATTACATTGTTTTGCAAATAAGATAAATAAAAAATAAAATAATGACGCCCAACGTGGGGCTCGAACCCACGATCCTGGGATTAAGAGTCCCATGCTCTACCGACTGAGCTAGCCGGACTGTTACATATTGACGGATTAAGAGTCCCATGCTCTACCGACTGAGCTAGCCGGGCTGGAGGAAGGTGCGGGATTGGCTCTTAGCAGAATTAGCGCTATTTTGCTAAAACTGCTATTAGCACAAAATTAGTGTATAGAGTCTATGAGAAATAGCGCTATTAGCAACGCTATCCAAAAAGTGTTAATTCTGCTAAGAGCCACTCAAGAATTAGCACTAATAGCGTATTATTAGCGTCATATGCAATTGTGCTAAATTGAAAATATTCTAACTCTAGAAAAAGCGTGCTATTAGCGCTAATAGCGCTAATAGCAAGAAATAGCACGTCATATGCAATTGTGCTAAATTAAAAAAGATTCTAAGTCTAGGGAAAGCGCGCTATTAGTGCTAATAGCGCTATTAGCGCTAATAGCGAGTAATAGCACATCATATGCAATTTAGCTAAATTTCAAAATATTCAAACTCCAGGAAAAGCGTGCTATTAGCGCTAATAGCGCTATTAGCGCTAATAGCGATTAATAGCACGTCATATGCAATTGTGCTAAATGTGAACATATTCTAAGTCTAGGGAAAGCGCGCTATTAGCGCTAATAGCGAGTAATAGCACGTCATATGCAATTGTGCTAAATGTGAAAATATTCTAAGTCTAGGGAAAGCACGCTATTAGCGCTAATAGCGCTAATAGCGCTAATAGCAAGAAATAGCACGTCATATGCAATTGTGCTAAATTTAAAAAGATTCTAAGTCTAGGGAAAGCGCGCTATTAGCGCTAATAGCGCTAATAGCGATTAATAGCACATATGCAATTTTGCTAAATAGTAAAATATTCTAACTCTAGGAAAAGCGTGCTATTAGCGCTAATAGCGCTATTAGCGCTAATAGCGAGTAATAGCACATCATACGCAATGTTGCTAAATTTGAAAATATTCTAACTCTAGGAAAAGCGTGCTATAGCGAGTAATAGCACATCATATGCAATTTTGCTAAATAGTAAAATATTCTAACTCTAGGAAAAGCGTGCTATTAGCGCTATTAGCGCTAATAGCGAGTAATAGCACATCATACCCAATGTTGCTAAATTTGAAAATATTCTAACTCTAGGAAAAGCGTGCTATTAGCGCTAATAGCACTATTAGCACTAATAGCGAGTAATAGCACATCATACGCAATGTTGCTAAATTTGAAAATATTCTAACTCTAGGAAAAGCGTGCTATTAGCGCTATTAGCGCTAATAGCGAGTAATAGCACATCATACGCAATGTTGCTAAATTTGAAAATATTCTAACTCTAGGAAAAGCGTGGTATTAGCGCTATTAGCGCTAATAGCGAGTAATAGCACGTCATATGCAATTGTGCTAAATGTGAAAATATTCTAAGTCTAGGGAAAGCGCGCTATTAGCGCTAATAGCGCTATTAGCGCTAATAGCAAGAAATAGCACGTCATATGCAATTGTGCTAAATTTAAAAAGATTCTAAGTCTAGGGAAAGCGCGCTATTAGCGCTAATAGCGAGTAATAGCACATCATATGCAATTTTGATACATTTGAAAATATTCTAACTCTAGGAAAACCGTGCTATTAGCGCTAATAGCGCTATTAGCGCTAATAGCGAGTAATAGCACATATACTAGCTTTCTTGCCCTGCGGGGCACTTTTATATTGGAACTCACTTGGAGTGTTTAGTTGTCGTATGGGAGTCTCCGGCCTCGGGCCTGCTGGCCCTGCGGCCTTGATGTTTTTTGTTGATGGTGGGGACAGCGGTCACACTAACTTTCTTGCCCTGCGGGGCCCATTTATATTGGAACTAACTTGGAGTGTTTAGTTGTCATATTGGAGTCTCCGGCCTCAGGCCTGCCGGCCCTGCTGCCTTGATGTTTGTTGTTGATGGTGGGGACAGCGGTCACACTAAGTTTCTTGCCCTGCGGGGCGCTTTTATATTGCAACTCACTGGGAGTGTTTAGTTGTCGTATGGGAGTCTCCGGCCTCAGGCCTGCCGGCCCTGCGGCCTTTATCTTTTTTGTGGATGGTGGGGACAGCGGTTACACTAGCTTTCTTGCCCTGTGGGGCACTTTTATATACATGTATTGGAACTCACTTGGAGTGTTTAGTTGTCGTATGGGAGTCTCCGGCCTCGGGCCTGCCGGCCCTGCGGCCTTGATGTTTGTTGTTGATGGTGGGGACAGCGGTCACACTAGCTTTCTTGCCGTGCGGGGCCCTTTTTATATTGGAACTCACTTGGAGTGTTTAGTTGTCGTATGGGAGTCTCCGGCCTCAGGCCTGCCGGCCCTGCGTCCTTGATGTTTTTGTTGATGATGGGGACAGCGGTCACACTAAGTTTCTTGCCCTGCGGGGCCCATTTATATTGGAACTATCTTGGAGCGTTTAGTTGTCATATTAGAGTCTCCGGCCTCGGGCCTGTCGTCTCCGCGGCCTTGATGTTTTTGTTGATGGTGGGGACAGCGGTCACACTAAGTTTCTTGCCCTGCGGGGCCCTTATTATATTGGAACTCACTTGGAGTGTTTAGTTGTCGTATGGCATAGGGCCTGCACTTTGGCTCGACATTTGAAAGGGGCGTGAATTCATTTTTGGATACGCCCCTATTATAATTAGGTAATACTCGACTCACACACATTCCCTATATGTATATACATGTACCACATGTAGTAAATCTGCCTGCTTTATCTGTATTGTGCCGTTCTTAAGAAAATATGGTAGTTAAACACGATTTCATCAAACATTATAACAATAGCTCTTTTACAGTGTGCAATCATCCCGGGAAATAATTGGGCAATAATAGAGGATGTGCGTGAAATTATTGATTGGCTCCATACAAAGGAATTGAACCGGTGTCCTTCACCGTAATCATGGCGCAATGCAGTGCATTCAATCAAACGTTGTCGTCAACCTATTTGATCGTATAGTGCATTTGTTATGTGTGTGAGACGAGCTGTCGCGGTAGATTGCAATAGCTTGTAATCATGCTTTTGTTGAATGAATTTGAGTATTCCGCCATATTTACGGTATGATACGTCATAATCTAGGTGATTATTTGCATTGGATGTCTTGAATACGCTGGCGAGGTTGTGTAATAATCGGATTAATGCTATAACAGTAGGTGAATACAAGTTTTGAATATATCGCGTTGCAAAGCCCCATTCAGTGATCCCAGCGAAAGTGAAAAAAAATCAAATTGTTACTTTTATAAAAATTTTTTTAATGAAAACAATTGGCAAAAACCCAAGAAAACGGCAGTATTGACGAAGTTGAAGCCCCATTCAAATACATGTAGCTAATTTATATATACTGTCAGTATATAAATTACAGATTCACGTAAATGCATTATTTTTGTCTTAAATAGGCCTACACGGCTTAGGGCTGAACCACTAGCAGAAGACACCAAGTTGATGTTTTATGACCTTTGACATTCTTTTGTGGCGAGTGACATGGTCAGTTCAATTCACGCCGAGTGTCCTTGACAGGTTTAACTCTGCTTCAGTGGTCATGAAAGAATTCAAAAGATAACCACTGCCCCAACAATCCCAAGCAATTGTCTGAAACTGCTCTTCGGATGATGTATCATAAGAACTCAGTCGTCAAATGATGATAGTCATATAATGACCAAAGATTATTACTGACTATATCATTGAAGACTGAGTTCCGCAGTCTTGTACAAAATCTGAATTTTGATGATTTTTACGATCGTCCGGAAAAAAAAAAAAATCACTGAATGGGCCGTTAGTTCCCTCCTCTCCTTACACTGGCAATATGAATCAAAGAAAAATAAAGAAAAAATAAATAAAACAAGAAAAAAAAAAAGACAAAGAAAAGAAACAATAAAAGAAAAACAAATATGAAAAGTTCGAACAATATTTGATTTATAAAATTAATGTGACCGTGATGAGGCTCGAACTCACCACCTTCCGATTTAAAGTTCGAAGCGCTAGTGTACCAAATTCTGATGCCTTACCAAGTGAGCTGTGCTCCTGAGATACGAAATAAAAATAAAATAATACACTGTATACCTGCTTGTGTCGGTAATTGATTTACTCAAATTCCATAATGGTACAGTGCAACAGAGCAAAAATGCCCAAAATTTAAAAGCTAGGCCTATATAATTTATGACCACTATACACTACACATAAAAATACTAATACAAGGGAATTTCAACGTAAGAATCCAAACAATTAAGTACCAACATGCACAGCATTGTCCTTATATTACATTTGGGTTTTAACAAAATGTTATCAAACCTCTACTGTGATTGGCAGCTGCACAAGGCATCTCTTTGATAGTTGATAATGGCCATCCATTCAGCAAGTGGCTACTAACTGACCTTGACAGGCTTGAATGAGCACTGTCATCTGCTACAAAACCATCACACTCTAGGACCTGATCACTCCATAATGCTACAGGGAGCACAGTACTTTGACAATGGAGTGAAAGACTATTATTATTGATTAGGCGCGGATTTTAAAAGTACAGCTCTTATGCGTGTATAGCAAAAATCATGTAACTAAAGTACTAAATGCATTCTGCAAAATGCGCTCTGACCAATTTATAAAGCATTTCATTAGCTTTAATTTGACATATTGTTTGACATATTTGGAATTATGGTAAATCATTAAATAAAATATTTATTAATTAATCAATTATGTCAATTAATTAAAAATTAATACAAATATGCATATTTCTCTGACAGAATTGTAGGATTTGACAAGAGCCATCTTTCTTGTAAGTTTGATTCTTATAACATACCGGTATCGTATTGCGTCCCGTTATAGTTGCAGAAAAAAATACGTGTGCAGGACACACACACACACACACCCACACCCCCACCCACACCCAGAGGATCGTACCGTTTTACAATCGTATAACATTCATTGGCGCTAGTAGTAGTAAATTCCAATTTTCTTTGCTTTACCTCACTTGTTCTGCTCAAAATTAAAAGGGACATATCTGACAGTAAAAGCTTACATTTTATGGAAATTATGTTTAACTATTTGCTTAAACAGCACAAAACAGATAAATCAGACAAATTTACTATACATAGGCCTATACATGTATGGTATGCCAAGGACTGTTTAAGAATATAACATTAGATTTATGATATTTACTTCGAGGACTGTTATATATCAAAAATGTGAAAAATATCAAATTTTAATAATTTGTCATAAAATTTGTATTATATCGTGAATTTCAAACAATGAAATTTATTTGATATCAGAAAGACATTCTTCGTATTCAGAATGCAATTCGATATGTCTGATGTGCTCTCATGTCCCACAAAACATACTATCGAAACGCTCAAAACGCTCATTCCAGATCCCTTAATTTGGTTAATTTTCTTTGTCTTTTTTTTTCTTTTCTTGTTTTATTTATTTTTTTCTTTATTTTTCTTTGATTTATATTGCCAGGGTAAGGAGAGGAGGGAACTAAAGGCCCATTCAGTGATTTTTTTGATTTTTTTTCATCCCGGCGATCGTAAAAATCATCAAAATTCAGATTTTGGATACTAGACTGCGGAACTCAGTCTTCAATGATAGTCAGTAATTTTTATATTTTGGACATTATTATGACTATCATTTGAGGACTGAGTTCTTATGATCCGAGGAGCAGTTGCAGACAATTGCTTGGGATTATTGGGGCAGAGGTTATCTTGTGAATTCTTTCATGACCACTGAAGCATAGTCAAACCTGTCAAGGACACTCGGCGTGAATTGAAAGACCATGTCACTCGCCACAAAAGAATGTCAAAGGTCATAAAACACCACTTTGGTGTCTTCTGCTATCTAAAGGCCTATGGCTGATTTTGTACCTTTCGTCATTGTCATAGATGTGCTAACATAGCTTGCTAGTGCAGTGGTTCAGCCGAAAGCCGTGTGTCTAAGACAAAAATAATGCATTTACGTGAGTCTGTAATTTATATACCGGTACTGACAGTATATAAATTAGCTACATGTATTTGAATGGGGCTTCAACTTCGTCAATACTGTCGTTTCCCTGTTTTTTGTTTTTTTTGCCATTTGTTTTTCATTAAAAATTTATATAAACGTAACAATTTGATTTTTTTTTTTCACTTTCGCTGGGATCACTGAATGGGACTTTATAGCGCGGATTATTCAAAACTTGTTTTTACCTACTGCTATATAGTATTAATCCGATTATTACATAACTTTGCCAGCGTATTCAAGACATAGAGCGTGTTTATAGTGAGACAATCTTTCCGTTATTTAGCTAAACTACCGCGTAGTCTAGATTTGCAATGGTTAGTAAAACATAAACAAATATAGACTGCGTGGCAGTCCAGCTAAATACCGGATAATCTGGCTCACTATAAACACGCTCATAGGTTATGTAGGGATAAACTGTACATGGGTATAGAGGCCCTGCATGCTTTTATCGATTGGCTCCAAACAAAGGATTTGAACCGGTGTCCTTCACCGTAATCACGGCCATCAATTATTCCATGTCACGGCGCAGTAGCCTACAGTCCATTCAATCAAATGTTGTCAGTGTGCGAGACGAACGATGTATAAATCTGGAGGTCACATCATCACTTATCATGCTTATTGTAAAAAGTTTGTCCAATGCATATACTGTGTGTATTGTTCCCGGGTATTGTCAATGCAGTCAAGCAAACAGGTATTATATTTTGAAAAGGCCGCTATAGTATATTCACAGGGGTGTCTTGAATGGCCAATCATATGGGACATAATCAAATTGCAGTGACTGCTTCCTTTGTTACCACATGTCAGTCATTTTGTGATTATTGGACCATGTAAACCTGCAAAAAACGAGCCAAAGTGCAGGCCCTATGGGAGTCTCCGGCATCAGGCCTGCCGGCCCTGCTGCCTTGATCTTTATTCTTGATGGTGGGTACAGCGGTCAGACTAGCTTTCTTGCCCTGCGAGGCACTTTTATATTGGAACTCACTTGGAGTGTTTAGTGTCGTATGGGAGTCTCCGGCCTCGGGCCTGCCGGCCCTGCGGCCTTGATGTTTTTTGTTGATGGTGGGGACAGAGGTCACACTAGCTTTCTTGACCTGCGGGGCCCTTTTATATTTGAACTCACTTGGAGTGTTTAGTTGTCGTATGGGAGTCTCCGGCCTCGGGCCTGCCGGCCCTGCGTCCTTGATGTTTTTGTTGATGATGGGGACAGCGATCACACTAAGTTTCTTGCCCTGCGGGCCCTTTTATATTGCAACTCACTTGGAGTGTTTAGTTGTCGTATGGGAGTCTCCGGCCTCAGGCCTGCCGGCCCTGTACTGTGGCCTTGATCTTATACTAATTATCGCTAATAGCGCTAATATCGTTATTAGCACATCTTATGCTATTAGCGCTAATAGCGCTATTAGCACACCTTACGCTATTAGCGCTAATAGGGCACATTAAGCTAATGAGTGCTATTAGCACTATTAGCGCTAATAGCGCTAATAGCGCCTACCATCCTGACAAAATTAAAAAGACCGTTATTAGCACACCTTACGCTATTAGTGCTAATAGCGCTATTAGCATACCTTACGCTATTAGCGCTAATAGCGCACCTCACGCTAATGCGTGCTATTAGCGCTATTAGCGCTAATAGCGCATACCATCCTGAGAAAGTAAACAATTTTGCAAATGATACGTTAATAGCGCTAATACCGTTATTAGCACACCTTACGCTATTAGTGCTAATAGCGCTATTAGCATACCTTACGCTATTAGCGCTAATAGCGCACCTCACGCTAATGAAGGCTATTAGCGCTATTAGCGCTAATAGCGCCTACCCTCCTGAGAAAAACAATTTTGCAAATGATACGTTAATAGCGCTAATACCGTTATTAGCACACCTTACGCTATTAGTGCTAATAGCGCTATTAGCATACCTTACGCTATTAGCGCTAATAGCGCACCTCGCGCTAATGAGTGCTATTAGCGCTGTTAGCGCTAATAGCGCTATAGCGCCTACCATTCTGAGAAAGTAAGTGATTTTGCAAATGATATGTTAATAGCGCTAATACCGTTATTAGCCCATCTTACGCTATTAGTGCTAATAGCGCTATTAGCACACCTTACGCTATTAGCGCTAATAGCGCACCTCACGCTAATGAGTGCTATTAGCGCTAGTATCGCTAATAGCGCATACCATCCTGAGAAAGTAAACAATTTTGAAAATGATTCATTAATAGCGCTAATACCGTTATTAGCACACCCTACGCTATTATCGCTAATAGCACCTACCATCCTGAGAAAATTAACACTTTTGCAAATAATACGCTAATAATACGCTAATATGCGCTAATAGCAATAATAGCGGGGAAATAGCGCTTACGCTCTAATTCTGCTAAGAGCCAATCCCGTACCATGTACCCGGGCTGTTACATATTGATCTTACAATTGTAGTTCAGATGTACTTGCATGTATTACATTGTTTTGCAAATAAAAAAAAAATGGGGCTCGAACCAACGACCCTGGGATTAAGAGTATAATGTTCTACCGACTGAGCTAGCCGGGCTGTTATATATTGACGTTACAATTTAAATGTAGTTCAAATGTACTTGCATGTATTACATTGTTTTGCAAATAACATAAATAAAATAATAACGCCCAACGTGGGGCTCGAACCCACGACCCCGGGATTAAGAGTCCCATGCTCTACCGACTGAGCTAGCCGGGCTGTTACATATTGACGTTACAATTGTAGTTCAAATGTACTTGCATGTATTAAATTGTTTTGCAAAACCAAGATAGATAGAAAAAAATAAAACAAATAAAACAATAACGCCCAACGTGGGGCTCGAACCCACGACCCTGGGATTAAGAGTCCCATGCTCTACCGACTGAGCTAGCCGGGCTGTAACATGTTGACGTTACAATTGTAGTTCAAATATACTTGCATGTATTACATTGTTTTGCAAATAACATAAATAAAATAATAATGACGCCCAACGTGGGGTTCGAACCCACGACCCTGGGATTAAGAGTCCCATGCTCTACCTACTGAGCTAGCCGGGCTGGAGGAAGGTAAGGGATTGGCTCTTAGCAGAATTAGCGCTATTTTGCTAAAACTGCTATTAGCACGAAATTAGTGTATAGAGTCTATGAAAAATAGCGCTATTAGCAACGCTATCCAAAAAGTGTTAATTCTGCTAAGAGCCACTCAAGAATTAGCGTATTATTAGCGTCATATGCAATTGTGCTAAATTTAAAAAGATTCTAAGTCTAGGGAAAGCGCGCTATTAGCGCTAATAGCGCTATTATAGCGCTAATAGCGCTATTAGCGAGTAATAGCACGTCATATGCAATTGTGCTAAATTTATAAAGATTCTAAGTCTAGGGAAAGCGCGCTAGTAGCGCTAATAGAATAAAACAACTCACTTGGAGTGTTTAGTTGTCGTATGGGAGTCTCCGGCCTCGGGCCCGCCGGCCCTGCGGCCTTGATGTTTTTGTTGATGGTGGGGACAGCGGTCACACTAGCTTTTTGGCTCTGCGGGGCCCTTTTATATTGGAACTCACTTGGAGTGTTTAGTTGTCGTATGGGAGTCTCCGGCCTCAGGCTTGCCGGCCCTGCGGCCTTGATCTTTATTCTTGATGGTGGGGACAGCGGTCAGACTAGCTTTCTTGCCCTGCGGGGCACTTTTATATTGGAACTCACTTGGAGTGTTTAGTTGTCGTATGGGAGTCTCCGGCCTCAGGCCTGCCGGCCCTGCGGCCTTGATGTTTTTGTTGATGGTGGGGACAGAGGTAACACTAGCTTTCTTGCCCTGCGGGGCCCTTTTTATATTGTAACTCACTTGGAGTGTTTAGTTGTCGTATGGGAGTCTCCGACCTCAGGCCTGCCGGCCCTGCGGCCTTGCTGTTTTTGTTGATGGTGGGGACAGCGGTCACACTAGCTTTCTTGCCCTGCGGGGCCCTTTTATATTAGAACTCACTTGGAGTGTTTAGTTGTCGTATGGGAGTCTCCGACCTCGGGCCTGTCGGCCCTGCGGCCTCTCGATGTTTTTGTTGATGATGGGGACAGCGGTCACACTAACTTTCTTGCCCTGCGGGGCCCATTTATATTGGAACTAACTTGGACTGTTTAGTTGTCATATTGGAGTCTCCGGCGTCGGGCCTGCCGTCCCCGCGGCCTTGATGTTTTTTGTTGATGGTGGGGACATCATTTTGCAAATGATATGTTAATAGCGCTAATACCGTTATTAGCCCATCTTACGCTATTAGTGCTAATAGCGCTATTAGCACACCTTACGCTATTAGCGCTAATAGCGCACCTCACGCTAATGAGTGCTATTAGCGCTAGTATCGCTAATATAGCGCATACCATCCTGAGAAAGTAAACAATTTTGAAAATGATTCATTAATAGCGCTAATACCGTTATTAGCACACCCTACGCTATTATCGCTAATAGCACCTACCATCCTGAGAAAATTAACACTTTTGCAAATAATACGCTAATAATACGCTAATATGCGCTAATAGCAATAATAGCGGGGAAATAGCGCTTACGCTCTAATTCTGCTAAGAGCCAATCCCGTACCATGTACCCGGGCTGTTACATATTGATCTTACAATTGTAGTTCAGATGTACTTGCATGTATTACATTGTTTTGCAAATAAAAAAAAATGGGGCTCGAACCAACGACCCTGGGATTAAGAGTATAATGTTCTACCGACTGAGCTAGCCGGGCTGTTATATATTGACGTTACAATAATGTAGTACAAATGTACTTGCATGTATTACATTGTTTTGCAAATAACATAAATAAAATAATAACGCCCAACGTGGGGCTCGAACCCACGACCCTGGGATTAAGAGTCCCATGCTCTACCGACTGAGCTAGCCGGGCTGTTACATATTGACGTGACAATTGTAGTTCAAATGTACTTGCATGTATTAAATTGTTTTGCAAAACCAAGATAGATAAAAAAAAATATAAAAAATAAAACAATAACGCCCAACGTGGGGCTCGAACCCACGACCCTGGGATTAAGAGTCCCATGCTCTACCGACTGAGCTAGCCGGGCTGTAACATGTTGACGTTACAATTGTAGTTCAAATATACTTGCATGTATTACATTGTTTTGCAAATAAGATAAATAAAAAAATAAAATAATGACGCCCAACGTGGGGTTCGAACCCACGACCCTGGGATTAAGAGTCCCATGCTCTACCTACTGAGCTAGCCGGGCTGGAGGAAGGTAAGGGATTGGCTCTTAGCAGAATTAGCGCTATTTTGCTAAAACTGCTATTAGCACGAAATTAGTGTATAGAGTCTATGAAAAATAGCGCTATTAGCGACGCTATCCAAAAAAGTGTTAATTCTGCTAAGAGCCACTCAAGAATTAGCGTATTATTAGCGTCATATGCAATTGTGCTACATTTGAAAATAATCTAACTATAGGGAAAGTGCGCTATTAGCGCTAATAGCAATTAGTAGCATGTCATATGCAATTGTGCTAAATTTAAAAAGATTCTAAGTCTAGGGAAAGCGCGCTATTAGCACTAATAGCGCTATTATAGCGCTAATAGCGCTATTAGCGAGTAATAGCACGTCATATGCAATTGTGCTAAATTTATAAAGATTCTAAGTCTAGGGAAAGCGCGCTAGTAGCGCTAATAGAATAAAACAACTCACTTGGAGTGTTTAGTTGTCGTATGGGGAGTCTCCGGCCTCGGGCCCGCCGGCCCTGCGGCCTTGATGTTTTTGTTGATGGTGGGGACAGCGGTCACACTAGCTTTTTGGCTCTGCGGGGCCCTTTTATATTGGAACTCACTTGGAGTGTTTAGTTGTCGTATGGGAGTCTCCGGCCTCAGGCTTGCCGGCCCTGCGGCCTTGATCTTTATTCTTGATGGTGGGGACAGCGGTCAGACTAGCTTTCTTGCCCTGCGGGGCACTTTTATATTGGAACTCACTTGGAGTGTTTAGTTGTCGTATGGGAGTCTCCGGCCTCGGGCCTGCCGGCCCTGCGGCCTTGATGTTTTTTGTTGATGGTGGGGACAGCGGTAACACTAGCTTTCTTGCCCTGCGGGGCCCTTTTATATTGTAACTCACTTGGAGTGTTTAGTTGTCGTATGGGAGTCTCCGACCTCAGGCCTGCCGGCCCTGCGGCCTTGCTGTTTTTGTTGATGGTGGGGACAGCGGTCACACTAGCTTTCTTGCCCTGCGGGGCCCTTTTATATTAGAACTCACTTGGAGTGTTTAGTTGTCGTATGGGAGTCTCCGACCTCGGGCCTGTCGGCCCTGCGGCCTCTCGATGTTTTTGTTGATGATGGGGACAGCGGTCACACTAACTTTCTTGCCCTGCGGGGCCCATTTATATTGGAACTAACTTGGACTGTTTAGTTGTCATATTGGAGTCTCCGGCGTCGGGCCTGCCGTCCCCGCGGCCTTGATGTTTTTTGTTGATGGTGGGGACAGCGGTCACACTAAGTTTCTTGTCCTGCGGGGCCCTTTTATATTGCAACTCACTTGGAGTGTTTAGTTGTCGTATGGGAGTATCCGGCCTCAGGCCTGCTGGCCCTGCGGCCTTGATCTTTTTTGTTGATGGTGGGGACAGCGGTCACACTAGCTTTCTTGCCCTGCGGGGCCCTTTTATATTGTAACTCACTTGGAGTGTTTAGTTGTCGTATGGGAGTCTCCGGCCTCGGGCCTGCCGGCCCTGCGGCCTTGATGTTTTTTGTTGATGGTGGGGACAGCGGTAACACTAGCTTTCTTGCCCTGCGGGGCCCTTTTATATTGTAACTCACTTGGAGTGTTTAGTTGTCGTATGGGAGTCTCCGGCCTCGGGCCTGCCGGCCCTGCGGCCTTGCTGTTTTTTGTTGATGGTGGGGACAGCGGTCACACTAGCTTTCTTGCCCTGCGGGGCCCTTTTATATTAGAACTCACTTGGAGTGTTTAGTTGTCGTATGGGAGTCTCCGGCCTCGGGCCCACCGGCCCTGCGGCCTTCATCTTTTTTGTTGATGGTGGGACAGCGGTCACACTAGCTTTTTGGCCCTGCGGGCCCTTTTATATTGGAACTCACTTGGAGTGTTTAGTTGTCGTATGGGGGTCTCTGGCCTCAGGCCGGCCCTGCGGTCTTGATCTTTATTCTTGATGGTGGGGACAGCGGTCAGATTAGCTTTCTTGCCCTGCGGGGCACTTTTTTATTGGAACTTGGAGTGTTTAGTTGTCGTATGGGAGTCTCCGGCCTCAGGCCTGCCGGCCCTGCGGCCTTGATGTTTCTTGTTGATGGTGGGGACAGTGGTCACACTAATTTTCTTGCCCTGCGGGGCCCGTTTATATTGGAACCTACTTGGAGTGTTAAGTAGTTGTATGGGGTCTCCGGCCTTGGGCCTGCCGGCCCTGCGGCCTTGATGGTTTTTTTGATGGTGGGGACAGCTTTAATACTGCGGCCTTCATCTTTTTTGTTGATGGTGGGGACAGCGGTCACACTAGCTTTTTGGCCCTGCGGGCCCTTTTATATTGGAACTCACTTGGAGTGTTTAGTTGTCCTATGGGAGTCTCTGGCCTCAGGCCGGCCCTGCGGTCTTGATCTTTATTCTTGATGGTGGGGACAGCGGTCAGACTAGCTTTCTTGCCCTGCGGGGCACTTTTTTTTAATTGGAACTCACTTGGAGTGTTTAGTTGTCGTATGGGAGTCTCCGGCCTCAGGCCTGCCGGCCCTGCGGCCTTGATGTTTCTTGTTGATGGTGGGGACAGTGGTCACACTAATTTTCTTGCCCTGCGGGGCCCGTTTATATTGGAACCTACATGGAGTGTTAAGTAGTTGTATGGGAGTCTCCGGCCCTGCGGCCTTGATGTTTTTATTGATGGTGGGGACAGCTTTAATACTAGCTTTCTTGCCCTGTGGGGCCCTTTTATATTGGTACTCACTTCAGGTGTTTAGTTGTCGTATGGGAGTCTCCGGCAGGCCTTGCGGCCTTGATCTTTTTTGTTGATGGTGGGGACAGCGGTTACACTAGCTTTCTTGCCCTGCGGGGCCCTTTTATATTGGAACTCACTTGGAGGTAATTGACCCGTACTAGTAGCGCTGTGCTGTGGGTATAGTAGATGAACTAGTTAGCGTCATATATCAAAAAGTATAAAAGCTCTGATTTTAGTACTTGCTCTATGTTTCAATTACTTATTCTTTTCAAAATATCTGAATTTTTAATCCGGTACAAGCTTTAATAACGGGGGAGCATGCATTTGTATGAGAAAAAAAATCTACCATCTTATCCAAACTCCCGTGTTAATCCAATGTACATTTTGCTTCACCGGGTCGCCCTGACTTGGTCGCGTTTGGAAGAGGAGTGCCACCAAACCGTAATAGGTACAAATGTAGTACTTTCTGTCAATCAAGGATGGTGTATTTTGTACGTGCCAATCTTTAGATTATTAGCATAGTCTTTATAATAGCGGTGGAGCGCCTTGATGAGTAAATGATAGCAAACCAGTGAAAAATCCCCAAAACTCAGTCAGTGGAGCTCCACCCGTACATGTCAATAGCGTCATTATCGATTGGATTAGTCGACCGTAGCGGACAATTCGATCGCTCATTGGATTAATATTATCACGTGGTAAGATATGCGCATTGGACAATCGATTACTACAATGGTTTAGTACTGCATATTTCGGTTTAATCTTCACTAAGCGGGTTTATGGCTCAAAACGTCACGGTGAATTGGCCGTGGACAAAACTGCACTATGCAGTTGTCGTATGGGAGTATCCGGCCTCGGGCCTACCGGCCCTGCGGCCTTGATCTTTATTCTAGATGGTAGGGACAGCGGTCAGGCTAGCTTTCATGCCCTGCGAGGCACTTTTATATTGGAACTCACTTGGAGTGTTTAGTTGTCGTATGGGAGTCTCCGGCCGGCTAATAGCGCCTACCATCCTGAGAAAATTAACACTTTTGCAAATAATACGCTAATAGCGATATTAGCACAACGTACGCTATTGGCGCTAATAGAGGTATTAGCACAACTTACGCTATTAGCGCTAATAGCGCACCTCACGCTAATACTTGTTATTTGCGCTATTATCGCTAATAGCGCCTACCGCCCTGAGAAAGTAAACAAATGATACGTTAATAGCGCTAATACCGTTATTAGCAAACCTTACGCTATTAGTGCTAATCGCGCTATTAGCACACCTTACGCTATCAGTGCTAATAGCGCTATTAGCACGCCATACGCTATTAGCGCACCTCACGCTAATGAGTGCTATTAGCGCCTATGGGAGATATGTTAATAGCGCTAATAGCGATATTAGCACAACGTACGCTATTAGCGCTAATATCGGTATTAGCACAACTTACGCTATTACCGCTAATAGCGCACCTCACGCTAATACTTGCTATTTGCGCTATTATCGCTAATAGCGCCTACCATCCTGATAAAATTAACACTTTTGCATATAATACGCTAATAGCAATAATATTGGGGAAATAGCTCTTACGCGCTATTAGCGCTAATAGCACTCATTAGCTTAAGGTGCGCTAATAGCGCCTACCATCCTGAGAAAGTAAACAATTTTGAAAATGATACGTTAATAGCGCTAATACCATTATTAACAAACCTTACGCTATTAGTGCTAATAGCGCTATTAGCACTCCTTACGCTATTAGTGCTATTAGCACACCTTACGCTATTAGCGCACCTCACGCTAATGAGTGCTACTAGCGCTAATAGCGCCTACCATCCTGAGAAAGTAAACAATTTTGAAAATGATACGTTAATAGCGCTAATACCGTTATTAGCACACCTTACGCTATTAGTGCTAATAGCGCTATTAGCACACCTTACGCTATTAGCGCTAATAGCGCACCTCACGCTAATGAGTGCTATTAGCGCTAATAGCGCCTACCATCCTGAGAAAGTAGACAATTTTGCAAATGATCGTTAATAGCGCCACACCTTACGCTATTATCGATAATAGCACCTACCATCCTGAGAAAATTAACACTTTTGCAAATAATACGCTAATAGCGCTAATAGCAATCATAGCGGGGAAATAGCGCTTATACGCGCTAAAGGGCTAAAGCGCCAATCTCGCACCATGTACGGATATATGTGGTAGGATTTCTTTCTCATAAAATGTATGGTTCCCCGTTATTAAAGCTTGTACCTGGTTGAAAATTCAGATATTTTGAAAAGAATAAGTAATTGAAACATAGAGCAAGTACTAAAATCATAGCTTTTATACTTTTTGATATATGACGCTAACTAGTTCATCTCCTATATCTACAACACAGCGCTACCAGTAGGGGTCAATTGCTTATTGTGAGTGCCCCTCTGTTGTGTGCATATATGTAGGCAACAATAATTGCATGATGGCCCAAAGTGGGGCTCGAAGACAAGACCCTGGGATTAAGTCCTATGCTCTATCGACTGAGCTAGCCGGGCTGTTACTTATTGACGTTACATTATTGTAGTTCAAATGTACTTGCATATATTACATTGTTTTGCTCTATCAACTGAGCTAGCGTACATAGTGCGGGATTGGTGCTTTAGCGTTTTAGCGCGTAAGCGCTATTTCCCCAATAGGTTTGCTATTAGTGCTAATAGCGGCCATTACCGTGATGCGCGCTATTAGCGTGAGTTGTGCTAATTTCATCACTAACGCTATTAGCTATCGTAAGCTATCATTTGCAAAACGCTATTAGCTATCGTAAGCTATCATTTGCAAAACGCTAATGCGTATGATAGCACCATGGCGCTATTAGCGCTAATATCACATTATCACTTCATATGCAATTGTGCAAAAGTGAAAATAGGCCATGACCCTTAAGGTTACTTATTGTTTTCATGCCCTGCGGGTCTCGAGGTCCCACTTGGAGTGTTAAGTCGTCGTATGGGAGTCTCGGGCCTGCCGGCCCTGCGGCCTTGATGGGGTTTTTTCTGGATATTGGGGCCCATGAGTAACCTTAAAAGTTATTTTTAGAGAGAGAGAGAGAGAGCTTGTCACCTTAAAGGTAACTCATTGATTTCATGCCCTGCGGGGCCATTATATTGAGGTCCCATTTTGAGTGTTCATTGTAATAATCGATGGTACAAGTTTCAGGTGTCAATCGTACATTTCTGAATATCATAAAACGTTTATCCTTCATATTGCATTCATTGAGGTCTTTATATATATAATATTCTGACACTCTCTTTGTAACTTAAATACGAAATCTCTTTCTGCGAATTATATAAATCATGTTGGAGTTCGTTGCCAGAAAAATATTAAACATAAAGAATGTTTTTTATATTTTCTACTTACAATACCAAATCTCTTTCTACAATGATATAAGTACTGTCAAAGTTCGTTGCTTGAAAATATTAAATGCGTCAACAATATGTGCTGAACAAACAGTGTTAATGCGTAATCTGAGGAAATGTAAAGCTACTTCCAACAAGGCTTGTCAACTCCGGGCGTCGACTTAAACTTATGGTTCATTCCAAGCTTCCAAAAGAAACCAACGTCCTAAATGTTAGCATGGTTAGAGTTCCTTTCAGCAGACGCAACCTCTGGGTCACGGAGAACAGTTCCACTCTCCTTTGTGTCAGGGGGTATAGGCATATAGTTACTTTATTTCTTGGCTTTGGACCGACAGCAACATACAAGCATCACATCGCAGAAATTTTACAGGAATTATCTTACATTTTCAATGATGAAATTATAGATTGGATTTACATCAAGCAAATACATGTATAGCTACCAGGTGGCTATACTTGTCTAACAGGATGGACCGTCAATGGGTATGTTCATGTTGGTGGTGTAAAGCATCATTTTTGTCATGCTAATATACAAATATTTTAATTCCAAATCATTTTTGATGACATGTTTAATTCATTAAGGCCTTCACTCTAGCTCAGGCTTCGTAATGTTTCATTTACGACAGACCCGCCTCTTTCATTTCATGAAGAGATGAAGTTGAACATGTGGGTGTCGATAGAGATTGTTATTTCATTTCAGCTTCAAAAAAGTACTATAGTATTCTCTTTTTGCAAAACTTGAGACTGAAGTGGATGAAGCACCCAAGGATGAGGAAATAGACTTATTGATAAAGTATATTTCAATCTTGTCATTTTTATGGGTCACAAACATGTTTTCAAATAATTTCTAGCATAACTGCAAAATGACACAAGAAATGTTTTGAAATTATCTCCATATAAGCATGATAAGTGTCAACTGCAGAACTTCAAAATCTTCTTTAAAAATTCTAGAGATAGCTCTTGATATTTTGAGAAAACATCTCAAAGTTTGAACTTTTTATGTTGAAGCCTATTTGACCAGTACATAAAGTATAACATTACAACTTAGGTACTGCTTCTTCATTTAAAACAGCCCCTAACATTTATGTTAAATAGAGCATTGAATACGTTGAATCATATGCATATGGGACTTTTGGAATAGGCCTAGTTCAAATTGGTCAAGAACTTGTTCAGTTAATTTTTTATGAAGTTTGTATTCGTCCAATCAGCATTTCCTTGGTCCAATTGATGCTATTTCATCAAGGAATAAAAAAACGTTATGGATCATTGTGGATTCTGTTCGATCAAGACATGTATTTTGTTATGGATGCTGGGTTATCTCGATCTCGTCTGACTTTATGACTGACCATGCTGACGAAATAGTCTGACATTGGTCAGTTTTAATTATTACACAATTGCAACATTGTCTCGACTAATTAAATAGTAATTTGTCTGTGTGAGTGTGTCAAAAACAAATAACATTAAGCCATCTCCTGGCAACTATCTGTCAAAAACGAGGTCGTATCGCCCATTAATTTGATATGTACATATGATGCATGGACAAATATTACCTCATATAAACCCATGCATGTCCATGATGTCAATTTGTCAAAGAAAAATGATCTAAAAATGACAAATATTACTAAAACTAGTTGCACACAGAATTGGTACTATAACATTAAGTTTGGTATATAGCCACAGTGGCTGTGGTATATAGCTGTAGGAATAGAGTTACAGAAAGATATAAGTTACAAAGTTGGTGCAACGTATATAGCGCAAACTTGCACAAACTTTGTACGAAAATCGGGTGTATTTTAATAATTGCTCAAATAAAAAATGAAAATGGTAAAGTTTTGTTAAGCCTCTCGAATTTGCGGTAGTGTTGTGCCAACTTATTCCCCTGTGACACGAGCCTTGAGATCGGTATTCGGCGAACGGCAGATTACATTATCTGAAAAATCCCCCACCCCAAAAAACCACCCAAAACGTTTGATCCTTTTGATCCTTTTTTTTTTTTCATGATCCCAAATGCATAGGTAATGTACTTACTAGGCCTATAGTATATCTGATCGTCGATATTCTCATACTCGCACAACGTTCGAATTTTGGACTTCGTGCGCGGAGATGAGAGCATGCGCAAAGCCACGTTCATATAAGTTTGTTTAAGTTTTAATCTACATATGTGCAAATCCTAAAGTAGGCAAAAAATAATGATAAAAAAAGCAAAACTTTTCAAAATTTGTTTCAAAATTCTTTTTGATGTGCAATTCCAAAGCCTGGGTCACGTTCCGGTCGGGTCAAGTTAGCATACACCCCTGCAATATCCGTAACATCCCCTCAAAGTGTGAAATTGGAGTACTCCGAAAGGTTTGGTTCTAGTAAAGCAATGTCAATATTAAAACATGGGATTGGGTTTATTTATACCGTTTGTAAAGCTAAGTGTTTACTTGCACTTTGCCATATAATAAAAATAACCACTGTGCGGTTGGGCGGACTGTGGGCGAAATGGGGGTCAGACTGTGATGGAGTCTATGTACGTAGGAATCACATGACATCTCAATTCCGTACTATTTTATTTCTTTACACCAACAAAATAATGCAACCGAGTTAAAATTCAAGAAATGGGAGGTAACAAAGACAGTTTGTATTGTAGCTTTCACCCATAGGGAGTACCTGCTTAAGTTCAACCATTACTCCACATAATAATTGTTTACAAACTTGTAGCCTTTGATGCATGATGCAATGAAAAAAAAAGTATAGCAATTCCAGTCACCAATGTGATTATTGCCTCATTAAAATCTCGAAATTCCGAAATGTGGACAGAACCTGTCCGGTTCATTCCATGCGCAAATTCCGGTCTTTGTGTCAAAATTTGGAAGCCGTAGTCCGAAATTTTAACTTACTTTGCTTTTGACGGCTGTTTTGAATGACAATGGAAACTGAGAACAATATAGTTTTTACAATGCATGAAAAATGTTGTAAATGGTACAAAAAATCTGTCGAATCAGAATTCTGGAGTTTTGACTTTTAATTTCATGAAATCATGAAATAATGCAGATCATATTTACCCGGGCATATTTACCACTCAAGCAAATTTCACAAAGCGCACCCATTGTGTCGTCATTACGTGCAGTCTTCTGCCCTCTACAATCATGACAATATTCCGAGTCTGTTTCTGCAGTGCCAAGCTTGCGTGAATTTGAATTCTTAAGGGCACGCTCCATTAGATTTAAGGTTTCGATAAATTAAGGCATATAATTTGCAATTTCCATTAAAATGGAACTGGAGTGTTCTATATTCACTTGGTGAAATCTACACTTTGAAGGAATGAAAAAAGAAATATGCGTGCGTAAGAAAGACAACTTTAAGTTATAGCATATTGCCACGACGGTGTTCGTTAACGTCGCCGTGAAGAACGTTTCTGAATTTGATCAAAGATATTTGATTATAAATCATGATGTAAATGTTCAACGAAACTTAAAAGTTATCAGTTCCTGAACTTCCTGTGCGATCTTGGTATTTTCATTTTCTAAAGCACAACATAAGACTAGTATGACATAGCTAATGTATTTGAACGCCAAAACCTCTGATAAACTACAACGAAAGATACTTTGTCAAATTTTCGCAATTGATTTCACAACATTATCTTTTTACAACAGAACGCTAACGTAGAGGATGTAAAGAAGAAGGAAGACAAAATAGCATTCAAGAAATTTCTCAAACATTGCCTAGGCACTTAAGGTCAAAGCGTAACCCTCGCATAAAACCGCACAATTTACTTTAATTCTGACGCATGTGTAGCCAATGAAACTTTGCTTTTGTGTATTATATTATACACAATATTGAATAAAAACATACTCCGATATTGGAAGAGAAGTTTGTGCACCTGCGTCATGCCTCCAGCTTCTTCCGGTCTATAAGAAGCCTCAGTATCACCTTTGCTATCACCTGTATAAGAATTCATATTTTAAGCCTAATCCTGACAATTTTTAATAATCATAATATGAAAATACTTTTCGAAACGTTGACAACAAGAAATGCTGGAGTTTATTCAACCTTTTTCGAGAGCAGGCCTATTAAATTATATGCTTTTACTTAATCTAAGTTATATAAACGCGAGGTAAGAAATAATAATTATTATATCTGTATTAGGGGCCTAATTGCGACAAGGTTGTACTATCTAAGTTCTGTCAAAGAGATTGAAATTATAATTTTTTCTTCAAAGAACAATTCTTATCATCCTACGTACATATGTCAAACTTATAGTAGCCAGCCTAAATAGAATGTTGGCAGCGAAGTGTGAATGTATAGTATCAAAAACCTTGCTCGCGGGAATATTTTGAAACTTAAGTACCCTCTTTAGAGAATAAACAAACAGAGCTCATCTTAGCCTAAGTCTAAGCTAATATACAATAATACTAATGTATGCTGTTCGATTGTGTTTCTTTCAATATAGGTAACTCGAACTCAATGATAGAGGCAACTTAATCCACCTGTTACCAAGACCACATTGATGTCAACATAATATTACTGATTACATAAGGCTGGCATATAATCAACTCAAGCATGTGTGAGAGTCTACCTGGATCCCTCTCCTTACCCGTAAAGTTACACCTTTACAGGGTAACAACCCTCCTCGCTTCCAAGAGGGCAGTAATCCACGAATTACCATCACACGAGCGACGCCGACACAGCGAGAACGATGGCGGAAGTTACTACAAAAAGCTCGTCGTGCTGACCAATCAGGAGTGAGTTTAGTGAAGCATTCGACGGACCCAACTTCACAGCCGGTGGATTCACACCAACAGCAGGAACCAGAGACGTTTATATCACTTATTCAGACTGGACCTTACGTGCAGAGTTACACCTGGTTAAAGAGACAATTAGCGCATTGTGATTCACGATGGATGCTACGCTTTCTGGAATTAGATGGACTCGGGATTTTATACTCGGCGTTACAGAAACTTACTGAAAAGAGCCATTTGAGTATCGCACATGCGTACGCACAAGTGGAGTGCGTCGCGTGTTTCAGAGCAATGATGAATTCACAAGCAGGATTGGATTATATAATAGATGATACGGAATTTATACGCAAGTTGGCAACAGGTGAGTCACTATAATTAATATAGAACTTGAAAAAAAACCCCATTTTTAATGCAGTGTCTGCTTAGTTGATTTATTATAGGCCGGAATACCCGCCGGAATACAGCAGATACTATCTGACATGCTATTTACTTGTACTGGATATATTGCATATAACTTTAACCTGTGTCAATCATTTAATGTCAGACACTGTTCTCCCATGATGCCAATGGTATAGGGTGTGTAGACCTACAGACAGCCAATAGCGTTACCTTAATTGGAACTGGCTGTGAGATCTTTGTAATTCACCGCACCTGCAATAATGGCGTGAGCAAATAATACATTTTGATATTTGCCTCCACCGGGAATTGAACCAGGGACCTCTTGCACCACCAGAGTCAACAACGTTGCTCTCATTACTGCTCTCATAACGTTGCTCTATGGCATGGTACCTCTCAAGTGCAGTATCTGTCCGGAGTATCTGCTAATGTATTCACATTATAATTATTATATAATACACATTTGTCAACTTTCAAACGTTTTGTAGTATACTTCTGTTGCCCAAAGAGAAAGAAACAATTCGATTGAGTCAACTTTGTACACAGTGAATTAAGTAACTTTGTTACTACGTCCCTGAAACTTTTGCGAGATACAATTATGTGTTTACTTTGACGCATATATAATTCGCTTAAATACACACCTACATAGCCACATAATATACACATTATATACAACACACGAGAATAGAAAACTCATGAGAAACATATATGTAGACAACATATGGTTTTTGTGTGTGGTCCATTAATGAACCTTAATTATTCGGTTAAGATAATGGTTGATTAGACTATCAATTATACATTGTATGGATGAAGTGAGCAATCTTGATCCCCTGTAAGATTCGAGTAAACTTTTGGAGCACATTTATCGTCAAAATCTTTAGAAACTTCAGTGGAGAATATATTCAGAAAGACGTTTTGGTATTACCAATAATAATTATTATGCAAACCCATTCCAGTGATACAAGCTGAAGAAACGCTTCTAACTAATACAGTTGTGTAACATTAACATAACGCCCCAAATTACATCTAATCATATTAATTCTGCAGCTTTGCTTCTTTTGGGGCCATGCCAATTAAAGATTCATCAAAAATTAATACAGGAATGTTTCAATCCACTTCTTTTCTAATGCGTAATAGCATAAGATAATCATTAATTCACCTTCCTATAAATATTGACCCTACACGACATAAGCAAACTTTTTATATAAATGCATGATGATTGTTTTGTATTGATTTGTGGGTATATCATTAATGCTTTATTTGACCTCCGAGTTCTTTGTACCGCAATATATTTGTCGATATAAAAATAACTTTAAAATGTTTAAACATAATAATTACAACTACTCGTCAATGTGGCTCCATACACACTTATATCAATATAATCGACACGGTGACGTATTGTAACTGTTTTTGCTACACTTTTTTCATTAAAGGGAGTTTTCTGATCAGCAAGACAATTTGAGACTATACCATATGTGGAGTTACACATGATAACCGGCTACTGGACTACTTCGAAGGGTATCCTCATCACCAATACAATAGATATCACACGTTAGTTTGTGAGGGATTTAACCTTCTTAGATAGTCCAGTTACCGATCATCATGTTGAACTTTGCGTGATCAGTAGACCCAATTGTTATTGTTGATTATTAAAACCTCTAATGAATCAAGAAATCATACCATACTCAGTTGACTCCTATCGTGTCTATGATAAATGAAGCTAAAAACAAGTACGTTGTTAACCAAACCCCAAGTTATACATCTTCAATGGAGAGGCGGGAAAGCAATGACTGTGACAAATTTTAAAAACTGATTATGTTTCTTTTTGTGGTTATCTTAACTATTAATTAGTGGTAAATCATCGGATTTTTGCATGGTTGATTTGACGGTGTTAGATCCATTACATAGACATTGATTCTTCTAGTTCGGTCAAGAAGTCTCCTCCACAATGTCCGCGCCATAGCAACTTATTTGACCCTTTTAACGCAATTCAACCTGCACGTCATTAGCCGCTATGTGCACTATAAACTTTTGTTAAAACTGTTCCTTTTTGTTAAAAAGTTTTATTTCCTATGTACTTGTATAACAATACTCTCTAACCATAAGTCAATGACAAAACTAGTATCACTTACAAAGTTAAAAGTTACGGAATTCAAATAGCATAGCAATCTGATAATTTGCTAAATTTGGTACTCCTCAAATTACTATTAACCTTAGAAGGAATTATTTCTAATTAATTTTGTATCAACTGTAGTTGATGTTACTGTATGTTAAAACTTAAAGTATGGTTCAAGTTCAAGTTCAATTTTATAAATGTATAACTATGTGATATTATCAAGTTGCAAATATGAAAACAATATGAAGTTTTGTTTTAATGCTACCTCAAATAGTAACAACATTTTATTTGGACCGGTGGACCGGTCCTTCGGTATCTGCAATTGTTTGTGCGAATTAACATTACTCTTATTGTCAGGATTGTTACGTCTTACAAAACATGGAAAGAACCGTATTCAAGGAATTGCTAATTTTGTGATACTTTGAATACGTTTCTTTTGTAAAATCATGTAAGAAATGTCGCAACAATTGAATGTTCCTCATACCCTTATGGCGATGCTTAGTGTACATGATATCGTATTACAGTTTAAAATGAAACCAACCAAACCAAACCCATGCAGTTACAGTCAAGTATAATACACTACATAATGTAGAACCATGAAGACATAGTATCGGGTATATAAACAAGACATACACAAAAATGTATCAAGCTCTTGTGCAACGCCATTTCATGGAGCAAAATAAGAACACAACTTTTGAAATTTTTTTATACCATTACATTGTAACCAGGTGTCGTGAGCTGAGGGATGCAGGGACGCTTCCGTCAAATCCTTAAGGTATTCGGCGAGATTTTTGAAGCTTTGTAATCAGACAAAGCAAAATGTTGATTTGAAAAGAGAATTCTATTTGGAAATTCATCCATGGAGCTCTGTTAAGGAATTATGTAAATCCACTTCTATTCTCCAATTCGGTTAGCGAACCAATATCTCAGCTCTCCAAATACTAACAATGCAAACTGGTTACAATAGATTACAAAGGAAACAAATTTACGAACTACAAAAGGGAAGGGGCTTGGGTAGTACAATCAGAATGTCTCACTAGAGGGAGGGGGAAATCTATTAATAGAGCTGTATAAAGGGGAAAGTCAAAACCTCGGCAAACACTGGGGTTTTTAACAATAGCCTCGAACTCAAGTCAAAGTTTATTGACCTATAAATCGGAACACAACATAGCATAATGTTGCTTTATGTGACGCAGTGATAACATTTCAAAATATCAATGCAAGTAACATTAACAGTAACCATGATAAAATTAAAATGTTATGATCTGGGAAATCTAATAAACCTACTTATAATTAACAAATCAAAATAAAATAGAGAAAGCTGGTGTTGTTCTTTAAATTAAATTAGTTAATTCAATTAGTAACGATAATAATATAAACATCTACCAATACGTAATTACCCCTTTAATGAATAAACATTATTCCAAAAACGGTTAATCGTATGCCATATTTGGGACATACATTCGAAGCAAAATTTATTTCTGCGCATTACGATACTTCGTTTCTTGCAATGGTCCCAATATTGATGCCGCAGCATACATTTAAATGAGCGTAACCCAAGATTTGAAAGCTGCAGTAAAATCCTATATTGCCCTGTATCAATATTCAGTATTCATTGAAGGAAATCTGTTCAGCTCTTACTGGATTATCCTTTTTCTTTCATGCATTTGGAAGGATCAAAACATGTGATAACCAATAACAATTGTCATTATTCACATCAGTGATCATTATTCATATTGAAATTCAAATTGAAACATGAAGATTTCAATATTCTTCTGACCAACAAGGTCCTATGGTTTATGGCCGACAATTGCAAGTTGTCCTTTCAGTAGTATAAAGCTATAGTCAAAATTGTCTGATTGGGAAGTGTTACCAACATATGTAACCCTTGGTCTTCCACTTCTTGTGACCTTCTTGGTCCCTGATAACATTGGACTTGTATAAGTAAATAATGACCACTGATATGAATAATGACAATTGTTATTGTTAATCACATGTTTTGACTTCTTCCAAATTCACGAAACAAGAAGAACAGCCGAAAAGATTTTCTTCCATGGGTTGATTGTTAAGTTCATGTTGCATGTCGTACATTTTGTTACATTTGATGTTTATCATGAAACCATTGTAAGCCACGCGTATTGACTTGTTCATGTAACAAAGTACCCAATGTTCAAATATAACTACATTTGACTGTGTCTAGTTACATGATTTAAGGCAAAATTGCCAGCACCTTTTAACAAATACATGCCATGGATACTGACACTAAGGCAATAGGATTTTTTTAAATTTAATTGTACGTTACGACATCAATATTGGGACCATTACATCAAATGATGTGTCATAATGCGCAAAAATAAACTCTGCTTCGACTGCATATCCCAAATTTGGCATACGATTAACTGTTTTGGAACTACGGTCATTCATTAAGGGGGATGTAGTATGTGAACCAATTTGGATCTTGATTTGAACCCATGACCTCTATGTGCTTATATAGTACACGAGTGTATACAGTTTAATCGGTTAACAGGTTGTCGTGGTTGCTGGCTCCAGTGGTTCAGATAATCCTTTGAATTCTGTGGATAAAATCGAACAAAAAGTTGGATTTGACTGAATAGTTTACGTATATGGAACTATGTGGCCCAACTTAAAAGACACTATAGTTAATACCCGGGTTTATAATACTTTTCCGTTGGTAAAACTTTGGTGACATGTGATTTTATCATTTTTCACGTCATACCTACAAACATGAGCTTTCATTTAATTTGTGTAGAACTTGCTTGAGAAGTTTATGCACACTTTCAGAAATGGTCTGCTTTGATGTGAAATATTGGACCTTATTTTAGGCTAATTCAACTGGCATTTAAGTTTGGTTAATTTAACGTGACGTTATTTTACAATATAGTTTTTGAAATTTGCCATTTTATAACTTGCCAATAAATTATTGATACGCTCAACATTAAGTTGGCATGTATTTGTAAAAAGGTGCTGGCAATTTTGCCTTAAATCATGTAAATAGACACAGTCAAATGTAGTTATATTTGAACATTGGGTACTTTGTTACATGAACAAGTCAATACGCGTGGCTTACAATGGTTTCATGATAAACATCAAATGTAACAAAATGTACGACATGCAACATGAACTTAACAGTCAACTTATACATAATCACACATGTCAATTCTGCTCATTCTATCGTCTATATCAAATAGTAAAATAGGTCATGAGTTTGCAAACTGATATCTACAATTGTGTGCGGTATCGGTAGCTAATACAATTTCACAATTTACAACATATTCGAATATAAAGTCGAGTATAAATTTACAATAAATAATAATAGTATATTCTACGATTAGATAAGTGTAAAGATCATAATTTTACAGAATACAACTTCCTGTTTTACAAAACTAATCGGCCATTAATTGTTTCAAAACAATTTTTTATACAAAAAAAAACCCGTGTATTAATCACGTTGATTAGTATAGTATGGAGAGTTTGAACAACATTGAGCAAGTTGTTTGGTCAAAGTGCAGCAACACAATGTACATCTGCTATGCTTAATTGTGCATTTTGTTTTGTGTAGAAAATACGAAGTTCGAGACTTGAATCAAGGTAAAATCTAACTAAAGCAAATATAGAAATATAGAAAACCATTTTTTATTCATACAAACAATTATTTCTCTGACATTGAAGCTTTAGCACCAAGGGCTTATTATTACTTTAAATCGTCGCCAATTTTGTAAATATTAATAAATTAATAATAACTATTTAACTTTTATTCACATGGTAATTATTTTCTCATTAAAATTTACAATGGTGGGTAATAGCATAATTTAAAAATTTGGGTGCATCGATTATTTACAACATTCATTAACGTTGATAAAGATCAATGTCTTATTATTTTTTTGGTAGAAACTATTTTGGGGCCTTTATACTTTTCTGACTCTGAGTATAAATGTGTCATTTACCCTCATCGCTGCGGAAGTTTAATATGTGGAAACATAATATGTTACATTTTACAAACTTTGTTACTTTAGTTGACTCTGCAAGTCAGAATTGTCAAAAAGTGGCTACTAAAAGCACCAAAAATATGTAATTGCCAAGATTGACGCATGGCTGGTGCACGTCGAAAAAACATGGAATGTTGGTTAGCATGGTTAGTGTCCTCTGGAGTTGAGTCCCGGAGTTGAGTATAGGCTACACATCCTATAACTATTTGCAATGTTTTCATTATGGGTTGTCTAGTACTACATAATAAAGAATATCTTACACATTTCTCACTTAGGGGGCCTAAATATGTGCTGTAAAAATCCTTTGTTATTTTTTTTATCTGGAGCAAAAGGGTCTGGTGCAAAGATAATACTGCTAAATGGAAGGCAGACAAAAATATCATACCATAACTCATAATTGCTCAAAGTTGTTTGAATAGGGTTACAACGAATCACCTTATATCCTATTTTTTAATGATGGTGTCCACAGAATATTTCGATTGTTTTCCCGCCATTCGCATCAGGTCACAGTGTTATATGCTACCTGTATTATGTACGGCCCAAGGTGTCAACCTCACCACCTTTTGTATACCTCCATGTTTGCTTTAGGGTGTGTCAAACTTTTCACTTCACCTGCTTAAGTTTGTTTAATTTCACCCCAATTAACTTTTAAATCATAAAACATTTTAAAAATAATAATTACCCTGTATAATTATAAAATGAATAACATTTGACACCCATGTAGAGTGTTTCCTAAAGTAGGTTAAATTTAATCATACCCTTTGTTATTGTTTTAGATTTTGATCGGTTTTTTTAGCCAGGGTGGTGAACACAGTCACGTTGTATGTTTGTAGCTGTTTGGTACCACGCGTTGAAAACAGTCCAGGTTGATACATTTTTATACAAAAGGCATGAAAAGAATTATGCAGACAAATGATTTGACAAAAATGAACATGACTTGGAGCCTTGAAATAAAATGAATATCTTTGTTCACATGTCAAATTTCTAACTCAATATATTTACATTTTGAAATCGTTTGCTGGTGGCCTTCTTGTACTTTCTAGATTATACAGGTATCAGTGGTTTGATATAGTCAAATCCTAGAACTTTCATATGCATTACATTTTTGCCGTACAGAAGAACAATCAATGCAAGCAAAGAAGATAAGAATTTATTAGAGAAATTGTACCGGTAAATGACGAAAAATAAGACACACACCCAAATTTATGATAATAAGTACATCCATATGGCATCCGGACTTCACTTCAGCATTAATTGTACAGGGTGTCTCAATAAAATATATCAAATGCCTTTATTTTGTTATAATTCCAAAGGTGATTTCAGTACTATGTAAGTTTAAAGTTATAACAAAATATATAAAAGCATCCGGGTAATTTTTATTGGGACATACTGTCATTGTGGTCATGCATAATAGGTTAAGTTGGTTAAGACTGTTATAGGACCTATAAGACTAAGACCTACAAAAGAGCAACAAATGCTTTTGGTTAAGGATACTATACATGGAGTTATGTTAATTGTTGGATTAGATCCGCTGGACAAGATATACATAATGAAATAAGTGTTTAACGCTTATCTTTCATGTAAAATACTTAAGATATGATTACAATCTTTTTTTTTGAGAAACACAATGCTTTACATGCCAATAAAGTGCTTCAGTATAATGATTTACAATTGCATTAGAATTATATTTATTGTATAAACCAGCTATAGCATTATCATGTCATTATTGTCGGTACGCTTTTTAAGGATTACATTGAACTGCATACGTCAAAGAAAATACATTCCGATCCTAAGGACTTAAAAATCATTGGAAAGGTATCAAAACTGTTCTTTTGCTAAAGTATCTTTGAAAGCTTTTCTCTTTTTCTAAAAACAGTTATTTTATATCTCATACAATTTAAGTTTGCAGCGGGTGAATAGGTTAAAGATTTTCTTTGAACCCAACAAGGTAATTACTACACGTTATATTTTCATATAAAGATTTTAAGAAATAAGAAGCCACAAGACTTCAGGTGTTCAATACCATGCATGTTTATAAAAGTCAAAACTAACTTGGCAGGAACAAAAGAACTGAAACCCGCTTACGTCAACCGGCAGAAATTCTAACCCTAAGGTGTTTATAAAACTTCTAAAAAAGTTAAACACCAGTGAATTGAAAACACAGAGCTAACGAACTGATGGAGAAATAATGAAATCAAGGGTTAAAGCGTATAGATCTTCGAATACAATAAAAAGGGGTGAAAAGGCAAAGGTACTTT
The DNA here is from genome assembly GCF_039555335.1 of Amphiura filiformis. NCBI lineage: Eukaryota > Metazoa > Echinodermata > Ophiuroidea > Amphilepidida > Amphiuridae > Amphiura > Amphiura filiformis. The sequence continues at coordinate 33,760,249 of NC_092636.1, read as the reverse complement.
TTACCAAAGGTGGTTTGCAAAATATATTCATTTTATGATAACATGTAGGCTACGCCGGAACAATACTTTTTGTACTTTTTTTGGAGTAAGCTTATTTTGCGGTCTTATTGTGCGCTGTGTGTACTAAAATATATATTATTATCCACGGAACAAAATTTGAGTTCAAAGTGGAGAAAAAGTACATGTTTGTGCAAAAAAAGTACATGATTGTGGAAAATTTTGCTATGACAATTTATTTCTTAGCAAGAATTATAACACTAGTTTCAACTAAACTAATTAGATTAGTTAATCACTTAATGTATTAATGCAAATTTTATCGCTTTATTGCATAAGAATTATTGTTATGAACTATAACCATTTGGTTTCTTTTACAAATGTTTTCCCTCCCTCTCTATATATAATTATAAATATATATTCTCTCTCGCAATATATCATAATGTATAATATACTATTTACTCAGTCATGGTTGAATCATAATTATCTTGAATATTTTGCCACCACAGTCAGAGGCCGGAATACTTCAAACTGTATACTGACCTAACCCAGTTTTTACTTTCCATTTTTCGAATTTCAATCGTTCGTTATTGTTCCTCAGTGTGTTTTATCGCAGCTTTTTGGTTTCGGTATTTTAACACTTGTTGTGGAAATAATTTAATATTCATTTGAGCATACTGGCAGTTTGCTGTTGTAAACAGAACTTTTGAAAACAGTTTGTAAAATATACAAATTGTTGCTTTAAATTGTATATTTTAGGTTTTCAGCACTTGCTCACGCTGTTAATGCTTTTCATGTTTATGATGATGATAAACTACAACACACAGTGACTTACTGACATCATTAAACATTAATACATTACACTCACAAGAGCATCACTAAAATGCTCTTTTGCAAGGGATACCACCTACCAAGGTTGGATGTATAAAATTGCACTATTTATCATTTGAATGTTAATGGATTATTTTGGTCGAACTATAATATATAATGATAGGCACTGCTCACCTTAAAGAAAAGTGCACACCGTGAACAGGAG